>NC_056739.1:834532209-834577209 GCF_019279795.1 Protopterus annectens
CAAGTTTTATTATGAGTAAAGGTAAAAAAAGGAATGCTGAGGTATTGTAGCAACCCAAAATGTATTTCCATTGTGGGACAAATGTTCATTTCATAAGTGAATGCAGTAAGAGGAAAATGTTTTCATTGTGTGAGGTGGTCATTTTGCTAGTAACTGTAAAATGTTATGCAGAAAATGTGGAGTTATGAACCATTTTTGTTTTGACTGTGGGAATATAATTGAAAGTGTTTAAAAAATGTTGAAAATGTACATGAAGAAGGGAATGACGGATTTGAAAGTGAGAAACATGTTAACAATGAGCAGGATATGATACATATATGCAAGGTAATGGTGATGATTGAGGAGTCAGTTTATATTGTGGAAGTACAGAATCATTTTGAAATCTTAAGCCCAGAAGAAGGGGAGGTTAGAATGAATTAAGGATTTATTGCCAAAACGTATGTGCAGAAGAAAGATAAAGCTACTGGAAAAAAAAACTGTTAAAAAAAGGGAAGGGGTAGTTCGAAGGTTCTTTTGTTGAAGGTTAATAGTTCTTTGAATTAAAAAAGGAGGTTATATGTACTTAAATGGTGTCAAGATCAAAATGCGATGTGATTTGTTTGCAAGATATTGAGAAATTAATTAGTGAGCTAAAAACAAACAATTTAAAATTATATGGAAAACCAAATTATATAGAGTTTTGAGGAGGAGATATGCTCAGTGGAGATTTTACTTCATAGATTCATAGGTGTGTACTAGGCTAACAACCACAAGGACCTTTTTAAGCCTAGCCATGCATCCCAAATCTCTTACAAGTTTTAGTACCCTTGATAAGTGGAAGCAGGGGCTTGGGAGATGAAACATTTACAACCAGGGACCTGGGAGATGAACCATTTACAGGCTGCCTGAGTCCATTAGAGACATATGTGCCAAACCATGGATGAATTTCCTGTTCACCATCCAATTGTCCAAGTCACACTTGAATTGGTTTGAGGAGGAACTCACATGGAAATGGAGTCTGTTCCAGAAAAGGGGTAATATCTGAGATATATACATGTTTCTCCAGCAGGTCCTATTTATATCACAGACAAGATTTAACTTTTTAGAATGGGTAATTTTGGTGCTGTTTGTTTTATGGATATGCAGGAGGTCCATCAGGGTGGGTCTGGCAATGCCTTGTATGCCAGGCAAAGATCTCTCCTCAACAGCCTGTAGGAGACAGAATACAGGGCTAGGGTCATAAGGTTGATCTGCACAGGTCATGCTACTTAAGCCCTGTATTTTTTTTAGTGAGAAACCTCTGTGGACAATCCAATTGTTGTTTGTGCTTGGTTAGTTGTATACTAAATGGGGCATTCTATACAATGATAGGTCTAATAATTGACAAATGCAGTGGAACAATGACCTCCTTGGACCTAGATGACATATCTTCGTTTATAAGTTGCAGGACATAGAATGATTTCCTCACTACTGTAGACATGTGATGGTCAAAGGCTAGATTACTGTCTGTTTGTCCCAAGTCCCTAACTACTGGGTCAACTCTTAGGGATGTGTTGTCAATATGATAGTTACCAGTGGTGGATGACTTCCCAAAGGATACTATTATGCATTTCTTGGCATTTAGTTTTAGCTATTTGTTTCTGTCAGCCATTCCTGGAGAACATTTGTGTCAGTGGGGGATGCTATGACTGCTGCTAACTTGCAACCATCTGAAAATTTAGTCATCCAGAGGCAATCGATATTGGCCTTGACTTTAGAGAAGTAAATGCCAAAGGGGAAGTCCCAGGACTTATACCTGAGGGTCTCCATTTGTGGCTAGCCTCTTTGTAGAGATGGACTCCTGAATTCTAACTTCCTGGGTCCTGTCTGTGAGTTAACAGACTATCCACTGGGTGACATAAGAGTTTATACCTTAGCTCTTCAGTTTGTCAACAATGCCTGAGTAGGGTATTTTCAAATGCCTTTCCAGGTCAAGGCAGGCAGTGTGAACCATTTTTGCCCTCATCTATTGCTTTGATGACCTTCTCAAAGAAGTCCACCAGGTTGAGTAGGCATGCCCTGTCTTTGACAAACCAGTGTCTGGAGGTTTCCTATGTCATTATTGATAATTTCCATAATAATTCTTTCTATATCTTTGCATATGAGACTAGTGACACTTATGAGTCCGTGGTTTAAATGGTCTGTAAAAGGCCCATCTTTGTGCAGAGGGATGACTGTTGCTGTCCTCCATTAGTGAGGCATGAACCCTGTTTAGTGGCTACAGTTACCATGGGATATTATCTGGGCCCATTGATGCAGTGTTCTTGGCCTTAGAGAGAGAGAGAGAGAGAGAGAGAGAGAGAGAGAGAGAATTGAGGACCTGTTTCCTAGTGTTCAAAGTGAAGCACTGTACACCGATGGCCAATGAAGTATGATTCTCTTGAGAAATAAGTAGCATAATTAAATGATATGAAACTTGTAAAAGTGCAGCGCATATATATAAAGACTTGCATAAATTTCCAATGCTTCAATTAAATGCACTTACAAGATATCCCCGCTGTGAATGCAGTTACACTGCAGTGAAATGGTTTCAAGGTGTCCAATCTTTCAAGTCTGATATACAAAGTATCCACACTGAAGATGTAGTAGCTGCTGTAAAACTGTAGCAAACTGTAATTACAACTTAACCAATCAAACAGTTCAAATAGGAGCTTCTGGCTTTAGTGGCAGTTAAAATCTTTTTATTGTAGAAAAAATTATTAAAAATCTTCATGTCGAGTTAAAATCTTGGTATAGAATAAAACAGTCCCTCTGTATTCCAAATGATAAGCGCTTTCGGTATCTTCTTCAGATCGTAGAGATTGGGACTTGAAGTTCTTTTTTATAGTTCTTACTTCCTTTACTATTGGAAGAATCATTCAGTCATCATGCTGTCAATCAGCTGTTTGAATGCACCAATCCTCTTCCTTCTCAATTAAGGGTGTTCTATTTCATATGCTTTTTGCTTATGAGGGGTGTAACCAATCATGAATTATTAAGCCAGACACACCTCCATATTAACTAATGGTTAGTCTTCTAGCTTTTAGTATAGGTTTCAGTGGAATGATGTTATTCAAGCCAGGCTCAATATCAGCACGGAGGTTCACAATCCACTTACTCTCCCTGCATCCAGTAATATTTTCAATGTCACCTTTTCTTACTCCACTATATACATTCTCTATCACCTTATAAGTGAAATAATGACCGACATTTCTTTCAGCATGAGTTAAAGTGTTATGTGGATCTTTAATGGTAATGTCTCTTTGATGTCTCAAAATGCGACTTTTAAACAGCTGATTAGTTTTTCCTATATAGAATGCGGGACATAATTTGCAGGTAGCCATGTATATCACATTGGGGGTTACACAAGTGGCTTTAACATTAAAAACGTATTTTTTCTTTGTCCTTGGATGTTCAAATTCATTATTACAATCAATCAGTGGACATGCTGTACAATGGCCACACTTGAACGTCCCTTTATGTCCAATAATTTTATGTTTACTGAACCCATCCTTTGTGCAAAGTAACCTTTTCAAATTTAATTCGGTGTAATTCAGTTTCCAACATATTTTCATTATGAATGATATTCACATCCAAAAATGCAATTTGATTGTGAGAGTGTTCTGCTGTAAATCTTAAGAAGGAGGTAGTCCTATTTAAATATTGATGGAATAATTTGAATTGTGATGCGCTTCCTTCCCATAAAATAAAGAGATCATCCTCAAATCGACCATAAAATTTGATGCATTCATACCATGGATTATTTGAATTCAATACATGCTCCAACTCCCAATCTACAAGCACAAGATTTGAGTAGCTGTTCACACAGGAGGTGCCCATCTCGTGCTTGTAGATTGGGAGTTGGAGCATGTATTGAATTCAAATAATCCATGGTATGAATGCATCAAATTTTATGGTCAAAATATGTTGGAAACTGAATTACACCGAAAAAATACATGAAGAAATCATTACTTATTGAAAAGCAGTATGCATCCTAAACATGTCAATAAAAATATTATGTGAAATGAAATACAAAGAATACATAAAAGATGTAGCAAAGATGAGACAAGAGAAAAGGAAATCTTATTTTTACAACAAAACCTAAGAAACAGAGGTTAAAATGAAAAGGATTTGAATGTCCAAGAAGTTATGTGAAAGAAATATAAGACAGAAGATAGAACCACCAGAGTGATGCTAACCTAAAGCACAGATAACATACAAATTAAATCTATAATAAGGCAGTTTTGGCCAATCCTTACCCAGGATGTCAAGCTAAAAGATGTAGGTAAAACACCATGATTTGGCTACAAGAATAAGAAAATTTTGAAGAGGTTACTTTGCACAAAGGATGGGTTCAGTAAACATAAAATTATTGGACATAAAGGGACGTTCAAGTGCGGCCATTGTACAGTATGTACATTGACTGATTGTAATAATGAATTTGAACATCCAAGGACAAAGAAAAAATACACTTTTAATGTTAAAGCCACCTGTGTAACCCCCAATGTGGTATACATGGCTACCTGCAAATTATGTCCCGCATTCTATATAGGAAAAACTAATCAGCTGTTTAAAAATCACATTCTGAGACATCAAAGAGACATTACCATTAAAGATCCACATAATGCTTTAGCAACTCATGCTGAAAGAAATGTCGGTCATTATTTCACTTATAAGGCAATAGAGAATGTATATAGTGGAGTAAGAAAAGGTGACATTGAAAATATTACTGAATGCAGGGAGAGTAAGTGGATTGTGAACCTCCGTGCTGATATTGAGCCTGGCTTGAATAACATCATTCCACTGAAACCTATACTAAAAGCTAGAAGACCAACCATTAGTTAATATGGAGGTGTGTCTGGCTAAATAATTCATGACTGGTTACACCCTTCATAAGCAAAAAGCATATGAAATAGAACACCCTCAATTGAGAAGGAAGAGGATTGGTGCATTCAAACAGCTGATTGACAGCGTGATGATTGAATGATTCTTCCAATAGTAAAGGAAGTAAGAACTATAAAAAGGAACTTCAAGTCCCAATCTCTACGATCTGAAGAAGATACCGAAAGCACTTATCATTTGGAATACAGAGGAACTGTTTTATTCTATATCAAGATTTTAACTCAACATGAAGATTTTAATAATTTTTTCTACAATAAAAGGATTTTAACTGCCACTAAAGCCAGAAGCCCCTATTTGAACTGTTTGAACTGTTTGATTGGTTAAGTTGTAATTACAGTTTGTTACAGTTTTACAGCAGCTACTACATCTTCATTGTGGATACTTTGTATATCAGACTTGAAAGATTGGACACCTTGAAACCATTTCGCTACAGTGTAACTGCATTCACAGCGTGGATATCTTGTAAGTGCATTTAATTGAAGCATTGGAAATTTATGCAAGTCTTTATATATATGCTGCACTGTTACAAGTTTCATATCATTTAATTACGCTACTTATTTCTCAAGAGAATCGTACTTTATTGGCCATCGGTGTACAGTGCTTCACTTTGAGTACTGTTTTTACTTGTTACTGATAGCTGTACTTTAGCATTAGGAGGTACGTTCACTACATTGTTTCCTAGTGTTAGTAGGGAAGTTATATTAGATGGCATTTACTGAGAAGAGGTTGAGAGGGAGAGAGGGGTAAAGTTAGAGATGAATTTCTTGGCCAGTAGGTTTGCTATATTTTCTGGCTTAGTATAGGTGGCTCCATTAACAATGAGCTCTGCACACAATTGTGTATTGTCCTGATATTGTAGACATAGTTAAAGAATGCATTGTGGTTGTCCTTGGCCTAGGCCGGACAAGTTTACATGAAATTTGATGTTGATAGACTTTATTTGTTCTCTGATATATTTGTTTAGTTTAATGAGAGTGCTTTTATTCTGCTGGGTGCTACACCTCCTAATTTATGCCATGATTTTATTCCTTCTGTTATACAGCCTATTGATGTTGTGATTTCACCAGGGTGGCTTGTTTTCTGAGTTAGTTGGTTTTGTACTTCCAGGTGGGTATAGCTGCCAATATCCAGCTATTAACATGCTTGTATAGGGTTTCTGTGAACAGTTCTATGTAGGCAGCAGTGTTCTTGGGGTTTATGGGGGCTTGTAATTTTGCCAGGTTATCACTTAATAGTAGGAAGTTAACCTTAGAGTAGTTCCTGAACATTCCAGGCTTAGCTGGGGTGCCAGGTTTTATTTTTCTTTAAAGGAGACCATTTTGTGGTCTGACTTTACCAGAGAAGACATTGTACTAGGGAACATGCAACACTCTGCCATATTAGTGAGGACCTGATCCAGTATCTTTGTACCCCTGGCTGGCAAATTGACAATCTGGACCAGGGAATTTATATTTACACAATCCAGAAATCTGTGTGAATGCACATTTCGTGTCATATTTGAATTCCAGTTAATAATTGGATAATTAAAGTCACCAATGTCTATGGTGTTGGGTTAGATGGTGAGTGTTTCCAAAAAGTTTAATACATGTTATGGGTTTCCTGGGTCATAGACGGAACCTATAGCTGGCAAGGAAGTAGTATGGGATTTTACCTTTGGTGATTTGAACATGGAGAACCTCAAGTGCATTGCCCTGTTAGAGCAGTCTTGAGGTATATTTACCTCAAGGTAAAATAGATAGCAATAGAATTATGGATTTTATTGTGGTAGTTCCAGGTAGATGTGCTGTGTATGATATCAGTGATGGGCATACAGAATGGAGGTAAGAGGTGTATATGCTTTTATACAAGTGAAAAAATAAGGGGAAGATCTATTTGAATAAATGAGAATTGTTCATTAAAAATGGTCAGTTACAAATAGGAAAAAAAAAGTGAGTACACATAATACACATTCAAGAGCAGTTTTTTTTTCAAAAATGAAATTGATTTATTATTTTTTCTGAAAGGTTGAGAGAAGACAAATGTAATACATTTGAAATATTCTTCTCTGATCATTTGACTATTATTTCAAGGATAATGAGCAGAGAATGTTATTTAAGGGATGGTAGGGGTATTAAGATGACAATGAGTGATGTAGAAAAATAAAACATTTCATGGTTGTAGTGAATAGATTATGGATACACAATTGTTCAATGATTCCTTTTTATAAGACTTTGGAAAGGTGATGAAAAAAATATAAAATATAGAAAACTATATAGGAATGAAAAAATACATTGGAGAAATGAGAAAAAGCTATGAAATTTTGTTGCAGTTATGTGAGAAGTGTTTAGAAAGGAATCATGAGCACAGGGAGAGAAAGGAAAGAGAAACTATGAAGAAAATATGTTAAGAATATAAAATCTATTGTACAACCAGCAATTGAGTATCTCTATTTCTGGGAAAAATCAGAAAAAGTAATAGGATGACATTTTTTAAAAAAAAAACTTACTATCTTCTGGATATCAAAATATGTGATATGAAGGGGATTTTGGAGGAAGTAACAAAATATATTTCAAATGTATATAAAGAAGTTGAAGAAAAAGAAAAGGTAGATTGAGACGTGAATAAAATAAGTGAACAGGACAGTAATATTCTGGTTAAAAGAACAGAATTAAAAGAATTGGACGCAGTTTTGAGAGATGATAAGAAGTCCTGCATACCAGGGCCAGCTGGCATAGGATATGACTTTTACAATAAAATGGAAAAAAAGGAAAAAAATTTTTCCTCAAGCTTTGAATTATTAGTTGGAAAATGGTATAGGAAATCAGGTGGTGTGCGAGGAGATTGAAAAATTCATTTATAAGACTAGAGAAAGAGAGAGATGATATTAAAAACCGGAGGTCTTTAATGTTGAATAATTTTGATTATAAAATATTAATGAAAATTATATAAAAAATAGAGAGGGCCATGAAGGATAATCTGGATGAAGAAATATATGGGATTGATGGAAAAATAAATGATTACTGATAAATGGGGAGGGGTTAGCATAATGGTTAAGGTTATAACCTTAAAGATAAAAGCTGCAGGGTTTGACTCTGACCTCTGGTTCTTAGCTAGGCTTGTGATAGATTGCAGAATGATAGCTTAGTATTTATCTATGAACGTAAGTATCTTTGAAGAAATTGTTACTAGTATATTAAATGAAAGAAGTGATGCTAGGATTATAATTGGTGATATAGAGAATGCACATGCCAGAATATGTCAGATATAAATTATTGAGATTATGTATCCATTTAAATACATGAAAAATAGTAAATTAGTGAAATCAGCATATTATAATTAATTTAATAATGTTTTGATTAATGTTTGGTTTGATAAAGAGGTAAGAGTTCAAACAGAAGTTAAGCAAAGATGTCCTTGAAATGAGATATTATTTCTATGGTCATAAATACTATAATCCAAAATGCAAACAAAAAGTTTTTAAAGGGTCTGTTGATATTTGTAATGGTAAAATTTTCCCTTATATATGGTTTAAGTGAATGATTTAGTTGTAATTGCAAATGATAGGGAGTGGATTAAGGAAATGCAAATGAGCAACCTTATCGGTTGTTGATTAGCATGTTATGTAGTACATTCTTCTAGAAAAAATAATTTGTAATAGACTTCATGGGGTTTAGACAGCATCTGTTGTGCTTGTCTGTTATTTATTAAGCCTCCTAATATGACAGCAAAAGTCTGTAAATACCTGTACAGTACATAGTTAAAATCAGAATAGTCATATGTTTATGAATGCTATTGCTTGTCCAGTTAAAGGTATACATGCTACTGTGTATGTTTTTCTGTATATATATTTATTTATAAAATACTTTATTTTATGTTCCTATTAAAAACATAACAAGGATGCATTGCTAGGAACATCAGGTAAAGGTTTATCGTTCTGCTGAAGGGACTAATAAAGTCAGCACTGAAATGTAGCACAGTCCATGTTCCATTAGTAAGCTTACCCTCTGAAGATTAAGCTGAGTTGGATTGACAGTTGTAGCATTTTTTGTTGGCTCACTTATCCTAGGACAGAGGGATGGGGCTCATAACAAAGGAATAACAGTAACTGGTGGAGAGATAATACATTCAGCTACAGGCATATGTACATGTAATGCACATTTGCAGTTGGGTAAGACAGTGAGTAAGGCATTGAAAAAAAGTGCAGCTGTCAGGATAGCATTACATTGGCATTATACCTGGATATCCTGGTCTACTCATTGCATGCTTCTCTTAACTGCTTACAGTAGTGATTCCTGCATTCATGAAGCCTTGGTCAGCTGGGCCAAACAAGCCAGACAGGTGGGTGGGAAGGTGGAGCAGATTATCAAAGTTATTTATCTCATCAGTTTGAATCCAAGGTTTTAAAAGTGCATATTGAAATGTGACATTAGGTACAAAAGTAACAAAATCAAATCAGCTAGCAGACCTATGCATATTATATAAATTATGTCATAGATAGCTAGTTGATAGTTCAGAGATAATTAAAAAGAATGTTGTAAAATATTCTAATAAACAAACTTCTAATTCGGGATTGTTAAAAGAAGAAAATCAGTATATATAGCTGTAAAAACAAAGTATGAATCATTTTGGCCAGCATACAGATATGGCTGACTCATTTAAAATTAGGCTTACTTGAATAGAATGGGCATCTTATTTTCTATGATAAGAACATGTAACGTCTATCATAAACAATTTTATTGATAGATTTAAAATAAAGAGAAGGAGATGGAAAAAGATTAATTTGAGTTTATAATTTAAGTCACCATATCTTAACGTACATTTTCCTTTGATAAAATTGAGTTAAGCCAAAAAAAATCCTTTTATAGCTCACATACAGATTTTTTTCTGGATAGGTTTATGAAGTTAATTGAATAACTATAACCATTTTTATATCAGTCGAGTATCAATGAGTTCTTGTCATTCTTAAGTGAATGTTGCAGTACATTAACAGCTGTGCAAGCCCAATGGCTACAATTCATTGTTATCTATCATGACCAAATCCATTTCATCACAATGTATACCCAAAATATTTCTTGAATAAGTTATAAGGTTCTCAATATAAAGCAAGGCTTTGTTTTTTTGCTTTCCAAATCCTTTGGGTTTTTCTATACATGAGACACTTTAATCGCTAGGTATAGCAATTTCATATGATCAATGCTACTTTTGCCATTTTTCATGGACTATTATATGTTTTCTTGCATCTATTTTTTGAATTTTTTGGTAATGGGTGATTCCATGTGATGTACACTTCATCATTCTCTATAATGCTTTGTGGTTCACTTTTCCAATGCTTCACAGCTACTTATGTATTGCAATGTTTGAATAATTCTCAGTGCAACAGTCTTTCAGCATTATTGTGCCTTTCAGTGTACAGGCCCTCTGCCATGAGTGTAATGTACACCACAGCATTACCAATTCCTTCTTACAGAATCTACATTTGTCTGTTTCTCCCACATGTTCAATTGACTTTGTAAACCAGTGTGTATGTCCTCCACTGTCTTGGGCTGCCATTATCTGCCTTTCATCCCTTGGTTTCAATTCACCTCTTCTTAACCATGTTTGCATCATATCCTGATCAAAATGAGGTTGTTCCAGGAGATTACTATACTTGTTATTATATTTATGGCTTTTCCACATTCTTTTCCTTCTCATCTGATCCCTCTCCTTATATTCTGTCAAAGCAAGACTTTGATTATTTCTGACCAGTATAGTTATTATTTGATCTCAAACAATTTTTATGTTTTTTTTTTTTTGTTTCACAAAGTAAGACCTTGCTCAGTTTAATTATGGTGGCTAAAAAAATGCAAATCAAAGTCTAAAGCAACTGTACTAGAAGTAGTGAATATAGTAACAGAGATGAAACAAGTGGAAATGGGATCTTTAGAAAAGGGTAGGAGCAAATTAGATAGGAAAAAATGGGAATAGTGGGAACAATGCATGCAGAGAAGGAATGAGGTTTAAAAGAAAGCAGGATTTGAATGAGCTGTGTAATGTTTGCCTGACAATGACCGCATAGCTTATAAGTGATGTATAATGTTTGCAACTACAATTGTATCAGGATGGTTTGTCTTCATTTATAAATATGTGAGATTGTCTATGTCATATGTGATAATTTAATAAATATTTTTTATTGTTAAAAATCTGGAAAATAAAATACTATTTATTTTGTTTTTTGTAATTAGCCATCTGCTGTGGCTTCTGATTTGGGAGTCATTGGATCACTTGCACTAGTGCAGCTGATTATTCACTATCACTAATGGATTCAGTGCTGAAACCAGTGAACCTCTAAAAAAAGTATGGGCATATAAGGTTTTTAGACTTGGGCACATAATATTTATCCATGAATGTGGAAATTTTACTTCTAGGTCCCACCTGCAGAAATGTTCTGAATTCATCGTAAAAGATTTTTTTTTCTTTACCTGTTCCATTAGCATAAAAAATCAAATGAACTAACGTGCTTACAGTAGGACAAATAGATACACAGTACTTGATTTTTAGAATCCAGTCATAATGTACCTGATGCAGTTACTGTTATCAGTATAGCAAAAATACACATCACAGTTCTGTTCATAAAAATAAAATAAAATGTGTTGAAACTATCAAGCACCAAAAACTGGACTCAGCAGGCTAGGCAGGAACATTCTTAAAAAGAAAATGAGGTAATGGATGTGGATTAGGAACACAAAATATTGTGTTTTTTTGAAATATTACCTTAACATGAAAGATTTATGATCTCTACAGAATTGTCCATTAAAGTAAAAATAATGATGATGATACAGACAACTTAGTGGATTAAAACAAGGAATTTAAGATGACATATTGGTTCTAAGAACTTGGAATATAAAAACTAATGAAAAAAACTATTTTAAGATGGTACTTTGGTAAATGGGATTCCAGAGGCAATGGTGAAAGATCGGCAAATTTTGAATATTTATAAAAAAAGCAATGCATTTGTTTATTAATACAAGGAATGAGTTTATAGATAGTACTGAATTACATGTGAAACATGCAAAAAGGAATGATAGGATGAATGCAAGCTGTCAAAGGAAGACAGTAAAAGAATCAGAGAGCTATGTCTGTGAAGTTAATTATCGATGAGACATAAAATACCGGCAGCAACATATTTATAATAATGCATTTCCTCAAAAACAGTGCAGATTACTATTCTGTTATTAAAAGTATGATACTATATGAAATGAAATGTTGTCTTCTGCATTATTTATCAGTACAACTGTAGTATTTGTAATATACAACTGAATGTCTACAGTTGTTCTGTAATACAGATGCTGTTTTATTTTGTATTTGTTTACTGGATTAGTCAGCTGGGTTTACTCAAAATCTACTTTTCAGCAGAGACCCAGGGAGAAAAGCTGTAACATATTATTAACATTTTAAACAGACATTCAGTAATATACATGAACAGACATTAAGTAGTATACATTAACTGTTGAATAGTCATTTGCTAATTAGATTACATTCATATGAAACAAAGACAACTATTGTAGCATACAATGTATTTATCCACTAATACACACTGAACATTAAGCATTTGAAGAGATGTATTAGTGGGTTTGCCAAATAGATAATAGATTGTGTGATTAGTGCTTAGAAATGCAAAGAAATGGAGGTGAAAGAAGGAATTAAGTTGGCAGAAAATTTTAATACTGTAGTTAAGAGATGGGGTATAAAGCAGTTTCATAGATAATTTTATATATATATATATATATATATATATATATATATATATATATATATATATATATATATATATATATATTAGAAGTATAGAAGTGGGGGTTAAGTCACAAAACTACGTATATGGCTGGGAGATGCTAGTAAAAGTATTTGGGTATTGGTGAAGACTGTTTATGGGGCATAGGATTCTGAATGATGGGAAATAGTTTGATGATATGACAACCTGAAGACTAACAGTTAGCATTTATTCAGGAGGTATACAGGAGCAGATCCACTGATTTGATAAGTGAGGTTTTAGTTGTGTTTTAAATGTTTTGGCATTCTGAATGGATTTCAGTAGTAGTAGTGGGATGTGGTTCCATAGTATAGTCACACCGTTTGAATATAGTTACCTGCAATATTTGATTATCTGGTTATAGTGATTTTTCTGTAATGTATAAAATTTTCTTGGGAGAATGTTTTTTTTTTTTAAGTTAAGGGCTGGGCAATTTTTGCCTTGTGCCTGTGTATTGAAGTGAGATGAGAATGAGTTTGATGATGTGGTAGTCTAACCAGTTTCTGAAGGCTAGGCAATGGTGTGCTCTGTTATTTTAGTTCCAATCCAAATGGGCCTGTTTTATTATAACATTGTTCAAGTGTGGATAGTTATAAGACCTGGAGGTTAATAAACATTAGGGCAGCATAGAGAAGAGATGGCAGTAAGAAAGTAAAGACTATTTATCTTCTGGCCATATCAATGAGGAAGGTTTTCACTCTGTATAATGCACCTAGTTTTTGGTGAGATGTTTTAACCATGTGTGATACATTGTGGTGAATTTGAACTGGTAATCTATGATGAAACCTAGATGACATCCAGTCATTTTATGTGGTTTGCTTGTTCTATCATGGCATTGTTGGAAGACAAGATAGTGAATACTGGGTTGAACTCAGAATGCAATTGGAAGATGCTTATATAATGTAATTAGTGTTATTATGTATTAATTGGTTGTAATTATTGAATGGGATTAACTATTTAAATGTGTTTTGGGTTGTATTACTTTGTACTCTTGAAAGGCTTTGTGCTGAGGTGCTAGGGATTTTTATTTTACATTAAACTCTGGGTTTTTACTGCTCGTGGTGGTTTTATAAGATAGTGAACATTGTTGCTTTGGTAGAGCTGTATTTTGAGGTAAATTTACTTACTTATGTATTTATTTATTTATTTATTTTTAAGGGGTTAGTAGTAGCTGTGAATTATTTAGCCATGTTACAAATTATAAAAAGGATTTTTTATGTAAGGTCTTTGGAGTTTAGAGAGTGATTTGGCAGAGCAGGTTAGAGTACAGTATTGAACAAGGAAAGCATTTTTTGTAGCAGTGTAGAGGTAATTGATAAATATGTTGAGAAGTATGGAGCCTGGTATAGATGTTTGTGGGTCACAAATACTTACTGGCAAGAAGGTATAGAAATCATTTTTCATTTCACTGCTTGCCCTCTGTTTGAGAAGTAGCTATGAAAAATTGCAGTAAACAGCTGGTGAGCCCTGAGGATGAGAATCTATATAAGAGTTTCTGGTGAGAAAGATTCTCAAAAGCTTTTGATAAGACTAGGAAAATGGTGGAAACTAGACTTCTAGCATTTCTATGGTTGTTGATAAAATTAACAAAATTCAGCAAAGCAGTAGTTGTGTTGTGATGAGGATGGAAACCATGTTGGGTAGAAGACAGAAGGTGATTATCTGTTAATAGCTGAGAAGTTGCATATGAATAAATGTTTCTAATATTTTTGATAGCGGCAATAAAAAGGAAAATGACCTATAGGTCGAAAAATCTGTATTGATTCCATATTTGAGCATTAGAATAGTGAATGATTTTTTTCCATATGAGGGGACTTTATTTTCAGATCTGGATTGAATTATCAGAATGGACAGGAAGAAATGGAAACAGTTGATCTGCTGTAGTGACCCCTAACGGGAGCAGCCAAAAGAAGAAGAAGATTGAATTATCAGAACTGAATCTGGATATGCAATAGTATCAGAGTTTCAGACTTCATACTCTTTAGAAAATGCATGCTAATTCAAAAAATGTTATTCTATCAACTTTCTATGTTTGTAAGGGCAATATTTAAAAACTGTCCCAATATTTGCCCCCCCCCCATTATTTATGGCTTTGTTTAGATTTCTTTCTCTAAGAGGTTGATGGGGGTGTGCTGTCTGGTGTCTGACATGCTGAGTTGAGCCTGGATTTGGGTGGATGTCACCACTACGTTTTATGGTTTTGGAGGTATGCTGAACATTTGTGCTTGAGTTTATGTTTAATTCTGAATTTGTGAGTAAATAGCTGTTGCTTTGGATAATTGTACTTGAACAGCTGGGTATGATCAGTAAATGAGGTTCAGAATTATTTTGCTTGGAGGACACAATATAAGAGTTTTGTAGGAATTGTGAGGGTAATGGATATTTTAAGGCTGTTAAGTGTGCAGGTAGGAGAAGAGATACTAGTATGAGGAACTTCAGGAGAAACATATTTCTAAAATGTGAGAAAAAGATAGATTTGAAGGATAGAGGATGATGATGTAACTAAGAAGTAGTGAACATTATTTGGGAAAAGTAGAAGTTGAAATGTAGAATAATAGACTGTGTTCAGTCTGTAGGCTTGTAGGTGATTTTGAGTTGTGTGGGTGTATAAGAGTATAGGTGTAGGAGGTAGTGATACAAATGAGGATGAATGTATATAGTGTGGGGTCTGTTTACAGTATAGAAGAGGTACAGTAAGGAAGGTAGTAAATCAAAAAGTATTGATTTGATTGTGCATGGATGTAGAGAGATTTAGGGTAGAGGGGTGTAAGCAATATAAAGAAGGGAAGGCTGAGAGATGATATAGAGGAAGAGATCAGGAATAAATATTAATCTGATTGTAGTATATGAAGCAATTTATTACAGAGAGCAATCAGTTTATATCTGGTATTCAACAATTATCAAGGAGGCAGGAGGTAGAAAGCAGAACATGCTTTCTTTCATTTACTAAATACAGACAGCATAAAACCAAGCATGTGTTTGACTAGTTAAAACTCATCATGTAAAGTGTGCTTAGATTACACAATGATAATAAAATCCATTAAAAAGTTTGTAGAGGTGTGCCTTATGATGGAGCTCCTTGTATTTAGAGGACAGTGACTGATGTAATGTCCACAGGCTCTGAAATGAAAGAAAAAGAGGAAAAACATGACTATTCTGAAATATTATATGCCGGCAATAAAGGTTAATACATAGGCAGTTAGCTTATTCTTAGACATAGAGGCTGGAACACAGCAAGTCAAAGCAAGAGAAGATAGGCTATTCTAAGAGAAGGTAACAAAGTTTATGAATGTACAGCCAAAATAAGTTTAGCAGGGAGTATACTGTTAGAGAACCACAGTAATACAATATAAAGCTGTAAGCTATCCCAGAACAGAAAACTACATTGATAAGCAAATTATAAAACTATCACTTACGAAGCATGCACTGAAATAAATTAGTATGCCAAAATAATGTTGTACATATCAATGCTATAATATTTTAATTAATAAATAAATGTTAAAATATATGCAGCCATGCTCTTGCACTCTTAACTCATGCTGCTTGTTCTACAAATGTATGTACAGTTAAAACAAAATTAATAATCTGTGTGTATTACATGGTGCTAGTATATGATCCATTCATACCCATAACCCCCTCTGTGTGTATTACATGCTACTAGTATATGATGTAATGTGATCCTATCTCGCCTACATTCTCTACAGATGGGTTCGGAGCCGATCCTCGGCTCCGACTCGGCGCTATACAATAGAACGCAGTCTCTTATTGGCTGAGTCACCTCATATCCCAGGATGCACCACCACTACTTCTCCAGATCTCGTTTGCCGCTTTCCAGCATAGACGTGGTCTCGGACTTGGCTGAGCTAAGTACCTCTAGTCAGAAACATTTTCTGTCAAATTTTTCTATAAAACTCACCCAAAAGCTGTTTTAACGGCTACTGTTGTTGTGTGATTGTTTTTGGTCCTTTTTTGTGGAAGATTGTGTATTTTTGTTGGTGAAAGGTTCCGTTTTAGTTAGAGGGGCCTAGCCCTACCTTAGGCGTTTAAATTAGAGCCTAGATTGTCGGTGTTAACTGTTTTTTGTCCTGTAATTGTTGTTAAATTTTTCTTTAAAACCATGTCTAAAGAGCATAGACCTTCCGGTTTTAAAAAATGTGTTAAGTGTGGTTATAAAATGTCTATAACGGATGATCATTCCTTATGTGTATATTGTTTAGGTCCCAAACATCTCCAGGAGTCCTGTAGCATTTGCCACGCTTTTTCCTCTCGAGTCCTCCAAGAGAGGAAAAACAAATTGATCTTAAAAGGGCTCATTGCCCCTTCTTTTGAGGAAGCCTTATCTTCCTCTTCTTCTCTTACTGGCAAGAAGAAAAAATCTTCGGCTCCGACCAGTCCGTCGGATCCGATAGCTAAAAAGTCTAGGCAGGCTTCTCCGTCGGCTCCACGGACTTCGGAGCCGAGGGCGGAACGGTCTGCCTCGATGTCTCCAGCCTCGACTCCTCTGGCTTTGGAGTCGAGCTCGGCATCGAGGCGTGTCACCTTCATCGGCTCCACTGCCTTCAGAGCCGATGGGGGTTGCCCGCTCAGACACTTCCGCCGGAGCCGAAGTCCACGCCGGCTCCAAGGGAGATTGCAATAGTAGTGGAACCTCCCTCGGCGCCGATACGCCTCGAGCCATTACGGAGCCGGTCCCCCAGTCTTTTGGAGCCGGCGGAGAAGTCGACTCGGACCCGGTCAGTCTCTTCTCGTTCTTCGAGGATGTACGATTCGGACGTAGACAGGGTGCTTCAGAAGCTTTTCCAGTCACCGGTCTTGGCTAAATTGATCTCGACTCATGCCCAGTTGGCTCTGGAGCCGATCTCCCATCCTTCTACTTCCATTCCTCCTCCGACAGCCTTGGCGCCGTTGGAGTCGGTGTTGGTGGATCCGGTCGAAGTTATCAAGTCGGTTCCGACTCTAACTTCAACCCCGTCCCTCGGGTCGGGGTTCAGTACGTGGACCTCCTCAGTCGGCCCCGGGATGCGGATCCGCTCCTTCGGTTCGAGCCTCCCTCTAGGTGCGTCGGCTGCGGGGCTCCGTTACTGTTGTGGCCTCGGGCGGGACCTTCCCAGGATTCTGGGGTCCGGCCTTGATGCCATGAGAAGTGCTTTAGCCAAATCCTCTGTGGCTACTTCCGACCTTTCCACCACCACCTTCCTTGGGCATGGAGACTGGCGCTTCTGGAATCCCCTGTCTCGTGACAGCGGAGCCCCTGGGCCTGAGGTTACCCCATTGGGGTTCCCTTCTTCCTGGAGGTTCCTCCGACACCCTTCGGAGGAACCGCCCAGGAAGAGACAGTGTAAGAGGAAACACGTCGACTCTGACGAGTCCCTCACATCGGATACCGACCTCGATGATGCGGAGGGGTCCCCAAAGTCGTCTTGGAAGATGTCTCCTTTGCGGACATTCTGGAAATCCTTAAACAACGAGGCGACTGGCAGTCCAAACCCCTTCCGCTGAGGAGTCGGTGTTCCTCAAGGCCTTCGGGCTCAGCCCTCCGCCTCCTGGGTGTCTCCGCCTTCGATGAGCTTCTGGATTTGATCTCTCGAAGGCGTGGGAACACCAGATTCTGTGGAACCGGTGCCAGCTCGTCCCAATAAGTTTCTCTCGGCACCCCGGACAAGGATTTTTATCTAAAGGTGTGGCTGTAGATGCTATGGTGGTGGCATCTGCCACCCAACAAGATGTGGCAGAGGCTTCGCCGTCCATCCATCCCCCTAATAAAGAGTCTAGGAGCATGGATCGGTACGGCAAGCGTACCCTTTCTTCAGCGACCTTTACTTTAAGGTCTCTGAATTATCTGGCACACTTCACCAGACTACAGAGGGATCTGATCAAGGAGCTGTCGGATGCCCTCTCGGGTAACTTACCTGAACAGTTAACACAGACGGTTAACTCTCAGTTGGCTACCCTATCCTCATTATCTAACTCGTCCATGAAGCTCATTTCCTATGTGGCCGAAGGAGCGAGTAGAGCGGCTGGGACAGGTGTTGCTCTACGGAGACAAGCCTGGCTACGCCTGTGTCATTTTGCAGAGGCCTTTAAGTCTTCCTTTGCCGACGCCCCCTTTGATGGGTCCTCATTGTTTGGACCCAAGGTAAAGGACACTTTGACTCGCTGCGAACAGGAGGGTAAGACCTTGGCTGCCGTAGGAGCCCACTTTTCCACTCCCTCAGGCCTTATCCCAAGGCCGAAGGGAGGGAAAATGTGGTTCCGTAAGTCTCAGAAGCCTTACTCGTCAGCAGAGTGATCCCCTTCTAGAGGCAGAGGAGGGGAAATTTTTCAGGAGACGCCGTCCCAGAGGCGGCGGAGGCCCCGCAACACTGGAGACCGCGGGTCCTTTCATGGCTCCTCCACCTTCCTGCATCCCTGAAGGAGTACCCGACTGTGCAGCTCCGAGCCAGTCGGGGTCGTTTCGAAGCACCTAAAGGCCTGGGAAGATATTACTCAGGACCAATGGGTGCTTTGAATCATTGCGGAGGTTACTCCATCCCCTTTGTTCAACCACCCCCACCAGTCCAAAGAATCCCGGACCCACCACCCAGTCAACGGGATCATGCAGCCAAAGTATCAAAGCTGCTTCAAAAGGAGTCATCCAACCTGTCCCCGCAGACCAGGCTGGATTAGGGACTTACTCAAGATTCTTCTTGGTGCAAAAAAAGACCGGGCACTTGAGACCCATTTTGGATCTCAGCACACTAGACCGATTTGTAAAAAGTCCAAATTCGGATGGTCACTTTACAATCCATTCTCCGCTTTTGGAGAAAGGAGTTTGGATGTGCTCCATAGACCTCAAAGACGCCTACTATCACATTCTGATGGATCAGGCGTCGAGGAGACACTTACGCTTCAGCCTAGGAGATAGTCATTTTCAGTTCCGAGCACTGCCCTTTGGTCTCACCACAGCCCCCAGGGTGTTTACCAAATGTTTGGCAGTCGTGACTGCTCACTTGAGAAGTCTAGGATTCCAGGTGTTTTCATACCTAGACGACTGGCTCCTAACTGCCGCCTCCAGGCATCTACTCTTGGAAAATTTAGCAGCCACTATCGCACTGGGCAAATCCTTAGGAATCACCTTCAATTGGTCAAAATCTGTATTGCAACCATCTCAGCGTATTCTGTTTATCGGTGCAGAAATAGATTCAAGGCAGATGCAAGTCTATCTCCCTACAGAAAGGATCGCGACGCTTCAGTCTCAGGTCCGGGCCCTAATCCTCAGACGTCGTGCTCCAGCAAGAATGGTCCTACAACTATTGGGCTCCATGGCAGCCACCATTCTTCTGGTCCCCTTGGCAAGGTTGCACATGAGGATACTTCAGTGGCTCCTCTCAGTCCAGTGGTCTTATCAGGACCTTCCCCTCAGTCACCGCATTCTGATCATGGACACGTGCAAACAGGATCTTCGTTGGTGGCTTCTATCCCCCAATCTGAATCAAGGGCGACCCTTCGTTCCCCCACTCCCCTCTGCCACGCTGACTACAGACGCCTCCCAGACAGGGTGGGGGGGGGTCATTATCTGGACAGGTCGGTCCAAGGCACGTGGCACCCCGATGACAGTCTTCTTCATATCAATATCCTGGAGATGAGGGCGGTGCTTTTAGCGTTGCAAGCACTGCACGATCACCTCCCCCAGGGTACAATTGCCATTCAATCCGACAGCATGTCGGTAGTCTGGTAACTAAACAAACAAGGAGGAACCAGGTCCTATCCCCTTTGCAGAGAGGCCATGAGAGTATGGGATTGGGCGATTGCTACCAAGCGTTTCCTAATGGCAACGCACATTCCGGGGAAATCCAACGTGATAGCCGACAGACTGAGCAGAACTATTCTCTCCCCTCACGAGTGGTCCTTGAACAACAGAGTGATAACACAGATTTTCACAAGATGGGGAGTCCTGTTGTGATCTCTTCGCAAGCCCCCTCAATGCGAAATGTCACCACTTCTTCACTCTGGCCCCAGTTTCGGGGGAGACTCCCAATGACGCTCTAGTCCACGCTTGGCCCTCCGGTCTGCTATATGCCTTTCCACCGGTTCCCCTTCTCCCCAAGGTGATTCAGAAGGTGATTCGCTTGAGAAGCAGAATGATATTAATCGCCCCATACTGGCCTCGCAAATCTGGTTCCCCTTTCTTCACAGGTATGCATTGGAGGGTCCTTGGTTCCTGGACCAAGTTCCGGACCTTTTGACTCATCAGTCAGGACAACTCCATCAGTCCCTCCATTTGTTGAAGTTGACAGCCTGGCTACTCCTCTTCCAACCATAATTAGGAGCCACTCTTTGGCTCCTGAAGTCATACACATCTTGTCTTCGGCCCACAAGACTTCTACAAAGAAGATATATAGCAGTAAATGGAAGAGGTTTGCTATTTGGGCCCAACTCCGAGGATTAGACCCAATGACAGCCTCGGTATCAGAAGTACTGAAGTTTTTAGCCTCCCTGTTCCAGCAAGGTTGCTCAGTATCTACCATCAAAGTACAATTGGCGGCTATTTCCAATTTTCATGAAAGTGTGCAACCTCCCTTAATGAGCAACAAGCTCTGTAAAGCCTTTATTAAAGGAGCTTGGCTTCTACGACCCCCCACTTCGCAACCTGCACCTCCGTGGGATCTGAACGTGGTATTAGGTGCTTTAACCTCACCACCCTTTGAGCCGGCAGCAACCTGTGATCTGAAATTCCTTTCTTGGAAAACTGCCCTTCTAATTGCTATTACTTCAGCCAGACGGGTTTCAGAGCTTCAGGCTCTATGTGTTAAACCACCTTACTTGGTATTCCACAAGGATAGAGTATCTCTTAGGCCAAACCCATCTTTTATACCAAAGGTTTGTTCTAATTTCTGTCTACAACAGTCACTGGAGCTACCGGTCTTCTTTCCCAAATATTCCAATAGAGCTGAATATACTTTTCACTGTTTAGATGTACACAGACAATTACGCTTCTATTTGGATAGGACACACAAAGCACGGAAATCAGATCAACTGTTTGTGTCCTTTTCGGATAATAGATTAGGCAAAGCCGTCACTAAAGTCACTATTGCCAAGTGGATCAGGGACTGCATCACTCACGTTTATCTCATCTCAAACAAGGAGCTCATAGCTCCGGTTAAAGCTCATTCTACTAGGGCTATGGCCACTTCGGCAGCTTTTCATTCCAAGCTCTCTATTGGTGACATTTGTGCGGCTGCCACGTGGACATCTTCACACACCTTTGTTTCTCACTACAAATTAGATGTGGCATCCAGGGGTCGAGCTTCCTTCGGTTCCACAGTTCTCAGGAGTGTTTTCCAGTGTGCCACCCGCGAATTAGGTGCTAGGGACGCTGTCCCATCTGTAGAGAATGTAGGCGAGATAGGATCACATTACATCTTTTAGTTATGTACTTACCATAACTTTAGATGTATGGGATCCATCTCGCCTACATTCCTAATAACCCACCCTCCATCCCCCTGCCTTGTAGACCAGGAGAGACCGGACGATCCGAAATTGATCTTCTTTCCTCTCTTGAAAGACCTGAGTATGTTATGACAATAGTATGTCTCTGTGAGCATGAGTGCGGACAAACAAGATCTGGGGAAGTAGTGGTGGTGCATCCTGGGATATGAGGTGACTCAGCCAATAAGAGACTGCGTTCTATTGTATAGCGCCGAGTCGGAGCCGAGGATCGGCTCCGAACCCATCTGTAGAGAATGTAGGTGAGATGGATCCCATACATCTAAAGTTATGGTAAGTACATAACTAAAAGATCTATCCATATGCCCCTTTGTGTGTATTACATGGTACTAGTATATGATCCATCCATACCTCCCTCTGTGTGCATTATATGGTGGTATTATATGATCCATACATACCCCCTCTGTGTGTACTACATAGTACTAGTATATGATCCATCCATACCCCCCGTGTGTATTACATGGCGCTAATATATGAGCCATCCATACCCTCCCTTTGTGTGTATTGCATGGTGCTAGTATATGATCCACCCCTAACCCCCTCTGTGTGTATTACATGGTACTAGTATATGATCCTGCCATACCCCCCTCTGTGTGTATTACATGGTGCTAGTATATGATCTATCCATAACTCCATCTGTGTGTATTACATGGTACTAGTATATAATCCATCCATACCCCCTCTGTGTGTATTACATGGTGCTAGTATATGATCCATCCATACCCCCTCTGTGTGTATTACATGGTACTAGTATATGATCCATCCATACCCCCTCTGTATGTATTACATGGTACTAGTATATGATCCATCCATACCTGCCTCTGTGTGTATTACATTGTGCTAGTATATGATCCATCCATATCCCCCTTTTCCCCATTTTTGCACATGGAATTAGAATGTCACATCAACAATAACCATCATCTAGAGCCAATGTTCACACTGTCAGGTGGCAAGTCCTGCCCTGTTTTTTTTTCTACCGTAGCACACACATGCACTCTTACCTACTGCTAAATTAGTGTGTCCAATCCACTTGTATATCTATATTTCTTTCCATTTATATTTATCAATATATATATATATATATATATATATATATATATATATATATATATATATATATATATATACGTATATCATTAATTTATGCTGAAAAGGAGCTTTGCTAGTTGAACAAGCCCAATAAACAAAGGCAAATAAATAATTGAATGAATTAATTAATATACTTCCCAGTATTCAGAAACATAATGCACTGTGCAAACTTATTACCAATAGAGATGTTCATTGCATTATGCAGGAGAAATTCAAGACTGCTGTTTTGCTACAGCTGTAAGAAGGCTCTGGCCTGTAGTGCCACATAGACAGTGTTGAGGAAAGCTGCATACAGATATGGCAGTCAGTGGAGGGGAAGCTAATGCAAAATAGCTATGTGCTCTACTCCAGAACATTCATCTAGAATAGAGTAGCTCAGGAGAATGATTCAAAGAAAAGTTCTGCTGAGCTATTTGGTGAGCACAGAGATAAGAATGTACACTGCCTTTTTTGATGGTGCACACTCATTGATAGCTATGGTAGGAGCAAGTGTGTTAGCACCACAGCAGGTAAGTACTGCAACACTGTGTGTCTGTCTGTCTGCTCGTGCATGTGTGCGAGAGAGAGAGAGAGAGAGACAGAGTATGCATGTGTGTGTTTCTTTGTAAGTGCCTGTGCAACAGTATTTTGTGGCTTTCACAGTTGCATTTAACTGCTCAATGCAATATTCAGAGAAATGCTGAGCCGCTAATGATCTTTTGCTACAGTGATATTTTCACTCAGTCATGCTCATGATCTTTATTAGTATGGTCACATTAAATATTTATCTATAGTCAAACATCTTTACCACTGAAAGACGAGTTAACTGAGTAGTTTTGACATAAATACAAGATTCAGGTTGTAATGGCTCTATTGATATTCTATCACTTTCTGGATGGTAGCTATGACATCCATTTTCATCACAAGTAATTTTGTATACAAAGCCATGTTTAATAGTGTTTTTGAAGTCTGCCTGTAACATAAATATGTGATTCTGATGTGGGTTTAGGGTTTAATATTCTCAACATATTTGTATATGTTTTACTCGTTTAATGTCCATGCATTTTTGCCTGATCCCATATTTATATTTTTCATATATCTGTGTTGCATTACATTTTTTCAGACAGAGAGAAAAGTTACAAAGTATGTATGTATGTAGGTATTTATTCATTTATTTACCTATGTAGGTATGTTTTGTTGAAAGGGTTAACCCTTCTGGGCTATGTCCATTTCAATAATGGATCTGGAAAATATGTAATTAACATAAGAAAATCAAAGTAAGTTGCAATCTAAATTTAAATAAAGTATAAGAAATGCACAAAGCATATGCATAGCTAAATATAAAATTGTTTTAGAAGGTATTTAGTAACTCTAGAGAAAACAGGACACAATAGATATGATATATAGATTCTATATCTGTGAAAAAATATTGGCATATGAAATTTTGACTGAAAAATGCATATAGTTAGGTACAAACTAGAAAGTAGCTGAAAGTCTATAAGAGTTTAATAGGATATATTTATTACAACATATTGCAGAGGTATACAAGCAAACTGTTTAAGGACAATTTGCATTGTATGTGCATGGGTGTCTATAGAGACATTAGATGGAGAGTAGGAAATGAAGTTTACTTGAGGTAAAGTTAACACAGAGTAGTGATGAACTAGTTTTGTTTAAAAATCTGGTTAGCTGGTGGATTATTTCTGTACAGGGCTGGCTCATGCTATAGGACTCCAGGACTGCAGCCCACCCAGCTGTGGAAAAGGAAAAGTCTCGGAACGTTTCCGTACTTCCGTGCATGAGCACTCGGCAATCACAGAACTCAGAGAGGATCCAGACTGCTGCAACAGCAGTCCGGATAGGATGAAGGCATCTCGGTACTCTGATGCCCAGAATTCTATGCGGTGATGACTGCATAGAATGAAAGCGATCCAGATTGCAACATCCGCAGGCTGGAGCCTGCTCTCATGGGGAAGGAGGATGTGCTTACACGAGACTTGGGAGAAGGACATGTTTACCAGACCTAAGCTACTGGGGGAAGGACATGTTCTTAGCTGCTGCATTTACCAGACTTGAAGCTACTGGGGGAAGGTGTTATTGGCTGCTGCAGACAAGGGACACCAGGTACTACTGAAGGTGTATGGGTGTAAAATGCCACAGGTAGCTAGAGAGAACTCAGATTGTGGTGGCTCAGGCTTGAACCCTGTACATTGGGTGCAGGTAGCAAGAGCCTGAATTCCCTACCCATCAACATCTGTGAAAACTTTGCAGATTTTTGCCTCATATTTTTGTTCTGTTCTGTTCCTCATAAAATATGTGGATTTTTAATTCAGTACATAGTTGATGGTGCAGTGGTAGCAATGTTGCCTCACAGCTAGTGGTTCCCAGGTATGATTCTTGGCTGCAGTGCCTTCTGTGTAGAGTCTGCATGTTCTCCCTGTGTTTGTGTGGGTTCGCTCTGGTGTCTTCCCATGTTACATGTTTCTCCCTGGGCCTCTGCTGAAAACTGTTTTTTATTCCAAGTCAGACTTTCCTGGTTAACAAATGTTAAATAAATAAAAATGACAGGCATTTGAATTTCAGACTTCATATTCTTCAGAAAGTACATGGTAACACAACACTTTTTATTCTAGCAATTTTCTAAGTTTATAAGATGAATATTTGAAATTTGTCTCTATTTTTGGGAATGTATTCCCCCATTATTGGCTTCATCCAGGTTTTTTTGTGCTAAGGTTGGGAGCTATGGTGAGAACTTAATTCACTGAATATGTTTGGGGGCTGTATTCCCTCATTACTGACTTTGTCTAGGTGTTTTGTGCTAAGAGGTTGACAGCTATGGTGAGAACTGAATTCACTAAATGGTAGCCATTTAAGTTTCAGTTTTCTTCTCTTTTACAAAACAGCTGATTTGGCATAGTGGTATGGTGCTCTGACTATTTTGCACAGGGTTCTGGGTTCAAGACTTGAGAGTGAAATGTATGGTAGTAACACAATATTTTATTCTAGCAACTTTCCAAGATTATACAAGCAATGTTTAAAATATGACCTTGATTTTTGAGCTTTTGCCTCCCCAATACATTGTCACTTTTTCCAGATTTCTTGTGCTGCAAAGTTAAGAGATATAGCTGAATGTCTAGTAGATTTTACAAGGAGCTGAAAGCTGCAGGGGAACAGAAGTTTAGTGCTGCTTATAGTGAGGCTGCTTGCAATGTTAATAGCACAACAGGTAGCGTACTTGCTTTTGATGCAGAAGGCTGTGGGTTCTACTCCCACAATATGTAGATGCATTGCTGATACTGTGTTGTAAAGGTGGTGGATGCTGCAGTCCTTTTTGGTGAGGACATCTAGCAACTATGAAGCTGTTATCAGTTTGCCATCCATTCCTTATTGCAATATTACTAGCTTATCATTTTTATAATGTAACATAGGCAATTTATTCCTCAAGGGCAACAGGCACTTTATTTGTAGATGAAACAATGAAATATAAAGTTGCTTGCTAGCAGCAGCCTCTTCATTAGTTTCAGATCTCTTCAATGTGGAATTATTTAAATGACATTTACTTCTTCAGAGATTGAGCATATTTACTGATACTGGTGGATTGTTGAAGTTTGAGTAGACTTTTATGATGGAAATGTTCTAAATTGGGCAGTTTTGTCATTATTGGTGCATGCATTTTGTTTCATTGTTTACTGGAAAAATGTTCAAAACAAATTTAAAACACCCTCTAACAATTGTACTGTATTATACAAAGAATTTTATTTAATACAATCAGGAAGGTGTATCAAAGAACACATGTATGTTTTGTGTGCAAGGGGCCTATGATTTGAAAAAAAGCCACTGGCAAAATGCATTTTCTTTGAATGTGGCTTTCAGTGCTGTTTCAATGAATGTGAGTTTCAAGGGCAGAGAAGTTTTAATGCTAAGTCTATTTTCATTGTGAAACTGCATTGCTTTGTTTAGCAGGTCTATTAGTGTTTGTGCTGTAAAATGCAAAAATAAAACTTTCAAATTCAGTCCAAATCATCACAGAAGTAAAGCAGTGTGCACATTACAGTATTTATGGTAAATGAGGTGAAATAGCCAAGTAATGGGACATTGGAATGGCTGCAGGGGGAGGCTCCATTCGACCATGATTTTATGAGGGGGGGGGGCTACAAACTCAAAGACAGCCCCGGCTGAACTATACCTCTCAACTGTCCAGATTTTTGCAGAATTAATAGATTTTTGCTTCTTATTTTTGGTTTGTTCCTCATAAAATGTATGGTTTTCTGTCAAATCATTTAGGAATGAAGTCACTAAATAATGACAGACATTGAGTTTCAGACTTTATAACCTTCAGAAAAATGCATGCTAAAGTTAGAACTGTTATTCTATCAACTAAGTTTATACAAGAGAAATGTTTAGTACTGTTCCTCCAATATACTTGGCCTTGCCCAGATTTTCTGCATTAAGAGGTTGAGAGGTATGTGCAAATAAATCACTTTATAGAATTAGGAATATCCAAAGCTCTCAACTGTCCCCAATTTTGGCTTAAAATGTTGCTCTCCCCCAAATAATCTCTCTGCAAAATAATAATTTTGGAAGAAAATGTGAAGGGTTTACAATTATAAATAACTGTAGTGATCAGAGTTATAGATTACTTTTATTTCAGAAATGCATGTAGATTCCCTTATTTTGTCAGCTGTTCAAGTTAACAGTACTAATATTAAAAAAGTGTCCCTTTGACAGGTTCCCAGCTGTATTGTGTGGCACTTTTATATTTTTGCATCACATTTTTGGTCAGTTTTTCATAAAAGTGTGGTTTTCTGGCAAATTAGTGGCAAATCATTAAAGATTGAAGTTAGAAAATAATGACAGACATTTGAGTTTCAGATTTCATACCCTTCAGAAAATTCATACTAATGCAAGACCTACTACTATTCTATTATCTTTCTAAGTTTATAAGAGCAATATTTAAAATTTGTCCTTATTTTTGGGCCTTTGTCCCACTTCTATGTATGGCTTTGTATGGATTTCTTGCTTTGAGATTGAGAGATATGACAAATGTGTCAGAGCCATCACTGTCAGCCAGAGACATTTCAAATTGTGACATACCTGTTGCACCCCATCCCCCATGTAGTGATTCTGGATGTGTCCAATCAAGGCAAGGAGCAGTTATGCAGTGTAAATGTACAGAGTATTCCCCCATCCAAGGTAGACACAAGCACGACAGTGGCTTTTCATCTGTCCTTGCTTTTGCAAAATGTTCTGGTTTTCTGTCATATTTTTATACTGTTGATTTATGCTTCTTATTATTCAGAAAATGCATGCTGTCGCAGTGCCCTGTTGTTCTGTGTTTAAGTAGCAATGCTTTAATGTTCACTAATTTTATCTTTTGATGTTTAACATTTGATATTTAGCCATTTGCGTTTTTTATTTTCAATAGCTGAACATGGACCCTTATTATTTAGTCTTCTGCTGTCTCACAACTACTCCAACATGTGTAACACTGACCATTTTAATAACTGATGCAAGGACAATAGTCTCAAATTAAATGGGAAAAATGTATCATAGTTCATTTTGGTAAACAAAACATTATCACATACCATATCAGTGACACACTCTCCAATCAGGCACTCTTGTAAAGGATAGCCCTTTGAACTGTGAACAATCCAGCCCTCTTTGGCTTCCTATTCCTTTCCAGAATAAATAGTACCTTAAATATCCAGTTAAAGGAACTAAACCTATATCAATCTATAAACAAGAGATGTTAGCATGATAGATTAATATCCTAATGTATGCCTCTTCACTGAAGAAGACTTCCAGTAAATGAAAAGCAGAATAATGCTGTTGCCACCTTCTTAGTAAACCTAGATGGTTGGCTGTGTGGTCTCAAATTCTCCTACTGCCTATCTTGTCTTGCCTTCCATGAGGTTGAAGGGAACTTTTGAATAAGAAGTTTTGACTAGGCTTCTAACTGTCTGCAGACTAATTGCCTAGTACTTGCCTATAAACCTATGTAGACTAGACTGATGCAGAAACTAAACACAGATAGAACTGTCTAACTGTACACAGTTTCTATGATGACATCATAAGGTATTAGCAGTTGTCATGCCTAATGTGATACAGTGGACTCCATTCTGGCCAGTTTCAGAGTCTTCTGTTCTGTTCAACTTCACTGGTGCTGGTTGAATGGGCAACCTTGAAGGAGGATCTCTTTGCAGAAAGTTCCTCTATTCAACCCCTTTAACATGGAAACCAGGGTGATGGACAGATTTGGGAAACAGGATGTTGTATCATTTGCTCTCAGATCTCTGAATTATTTGTCTCATGCTACTAGGTTCAAGAGATCTGACCAAAAAAATGTCAAAATCTCTCTCTCTGGTCCATTGCCTGCTGATGTTCACAATATGGTGGACTCCCAGCTATCTATCCTACAGTCAACCTCCAATGTAAACATGTGGCAGTACTATCAGCCAATGCAGATGATGGTACTTCCAGACCACTGGACAGCAGCATTACCATGGGTCGGCACACCTGGATGTGTCTGTGACTTCGATGAAAGTTTTAAGACATCCTTCATTAAATGCCCCCTATGGTGTTTCCACTATCTTTAGATCCAAAGTTAAAGACACATTAACCATGAGTCAACAGGATGGCAAAACTCTCTCTGCAGTGTGAATCCACTTTTACACTCCACAGAGATTCTTCTATAGGAATCAGACAGGAAAAAAGATGCGGTTCCAAAAATCAAAGAACACTTATGCTTCGCCTGCCAATAGACCTCTTTGTGGCAGGGGATGTTAATTCAAATGGACATCACACTAGAAGCAGAGGCAGACCAGAAAATCAGGGCTTCTGCTGTCCTTTTTTTGAGAAGCTGTATCTCTTCCCTGAACTGTTGCCCAACTTCTCCACTCTGGAGGCAGTCAGGGGGCACTTACCTTTCTGCCCACAAAACATAACCACAGATTCATGGGTGCTAAATATAATTTCCAGAGTCTATTCAATTCCCTTTTCCCTTCCACCTCAGAAAAAGACAAATGTCCTCAGTGTTACACCCAGTCAGTGGTAACCAGCATCAGTAGAAATTTCAAGACTGCTAGAAAAAGAGTCATCCAAATGGTCTCCACAGACCAGTTAGAATCTGGAGTCTATTCAAGGTTCTTTTTAGTGCCAAAGAAGACAGGGACTTCAGGAATAAAGGGGGATCCTAAGCTAAAGTCAGAGAACTCAGAAATACAAGATCCTAAGCTAAAGATCAGCACTGGTGGAGTTTTTAGTAGAATCTAGAACAGAAGCTACTGTAAAAAGGGATAATTAGTATAGCATATAAAATATTGCACGATAGCTATAAGAATCGATTAGAGGAGGTTAGAAAGGATTGGAAAAAAAGACTGGATAAAAAATTCACAAAGAAACAATGGGGGATATATGTATGACTCCTAAATATAAAACAAAGTCTAGAGATTTAGGATCCTTGCTTGGAAGTATTTACATAGGTATTTTATACCCCACATAACTTCAAAGATTTTTTCTCGAGTAGATAGCAAATGTTGGAGGTGTGATTGGGAAGAAATAGGTAATTTGGAACATATTTTTGGGAGTTGTCAGACTTTAAAAAATCCTTGAAGAGTACTGTATCAGAAATACTGGGTGAGCAAATTGGGGGTCTATGTTCAGCTACCAAAAAAAAAAAAAAAACGTGAATAGCTAAATCTCGAATGGAAAAGAATAAAACAAAAAAGCAGCAAACAAGGACATCTTCGAAAGAAATACATCAAATGGCCATAATCGACCAACATCACAAACAAAACCAACCAAGGTAGGGGGCTGCACTCCTCCACCCCCCCGAACAATATATACAAACTTCGAGATTGCACAACAGTGGGGCGTAGGGCAAATTTAAAAGTTTTCCCTTCACTTACTGTATGCATCACATTACTTCCTGGCTGTTGGCCAACTATGGCCATTCGATGAATTGATTTTCATTGATGGCTTTTATGAAGGCTGCCAGCCCAGCTAGATAGAATTCTGTAAATAATTCTATGTTATTTGTGAAGAGTAATATGATTTGTATGCTTGCCTTAGAAATGTAAGAAAACTATATGTTCTGTACTGAGCTTCAAGATTATGACCACAGTGCACCCTGCTGGAAAAGAGCAGAAATGTGTATAAACTACATGCCTATGCAAAAGTATGTGTTGATGGTAAAGGTTGGAATATATGGAGTTAACTTGGAAACTGTAAGAAAATAAGTGGAACTTGTTTATGACTCTGTTATCTCTGTTTCAGCTCAAAGCAGATACAATGTCTAGAGTTGTAGGCTTTCCTATTGTCTGGAAACAGAGGTAATTACAGGTTTCCAAGTTAATTGCTTTACGACTTCCAGTTTCAGACAAGCTTCTAAGAGAGAAGTGTCAGCTTCTGAGAGATAAGTATTTTTAACCAAGACATGTTAAATTTTACGTTCCTGCTAACCTGGGAACTAAGGCATAGGTGACAAGAATTATATAATTTGAGGTGATTCAGCAGAAATGTTCATTAGTAACTTAAGAATTATCTCAGGGAGAAAGTCTGTTCATTTTGTATGGTGTTCTGGACCTGTAAACGTCTCTTCAGCACTTATCATCTGTATTTGCCTTGCTCTGTAAGTAAGTTATTTAGAACATAGTTTCTCTTAGAGATAGGAATATAGCAATATTAATGTAGATGTTTTCTGTATTTATGTGAGACTGCCATGCAATGTTGTTTTAAAATATTTCCTGTGATTCTGAACATTATTATCACTATATTGATTTAATGAGTATTGTCTTGTGTTTTTATTATTTATTATTAAATATATTTAAACCTTTTAATTGTGGCTGGTTTTGTTTAAAGATATTTAAGCTCTTTGAGTACTTGCATATGTGTTTGGTGATAATGTATAGGCCACTCCTAAATAGCCTTAAACATTCTACTCACACTTACTGTTTGGATAACAGTAACATTATACAGTAGAATTGGGCACCCTTTGGTAAGGGCCTTTATAGTAGCTGATAAGGGTGGTTGGTGGTAGGTGGTACTACCATATAGTCTGGGAAGAAAGGGGCATAGCTAGTAAATCTATGCCAGCCTTCCTCAGAAGTGTCTGTGTGCTTGTATATAAATAAAATCTCAAACTGTGTGTGTGTCAGCTACTTGGGCAGAGACACGAAGCACTACTTGGACAGAGAGGGTGCTGGAGGTTTTGGAATGACCACTCAGCTGAGATCTGAACCCTACAGCTGTGCCAGTGGGGAGTCTTATTGGGGATATGGAGAAAGAGGGAGAAACCATCCCTAGACTGACTGTGAGCTCTGTGTACTCTTAAGGGAAATTGCACATAATGCATATGTATGTGTCATCCTCCCAATGTGCACGTCCCTCACTGGTGTTAGTGGTGAGGATTGAGGCTCCTTGATTACTGAGCCAGTGCAGGGGTGTCACAGCCTTGCTCGCTGCTTTTTTGTTTCACTCTTTTCTGTTTGAGATTTAGCCATTCACATTTTATTCTTTTCGGTAACCAAACATGGACCCACAAATTGGTATAACTAAAATTATTTTTTTGAACTATGATGCAGAAGCAGAACTGCCTAGACACAGTAAGGCCCTGCTGAGCCTAATTATGGTGGCTGCCAAAAAAGCAATTACTAGAATATGGAAATCATAGTTTAAACAAATCATGCATTTATATAAATGAAAACAAACCATATTGACATATTTTAGTTGTACAGATTATACATCACTCATAATTTATCCAGTCATTGTCAGGCAAACATTACATGGCTCATTCAAATCCTACCTTCTTTTAAACGTCATTCCTCTTCCAAATGTTATTCTGCTAAGGATCCAGTTTTCCCTTATCTCAATGATTGGGTCCTAATTGTTACCTTTGATTTTCAACTGCTACACCATCTGGATATTGTGCTCCAGTTATTGCAGGATTTAGGGATAACAGTAAATCTTTCCAAGTGTCATCTGACACCAACCAGACAAATACAATTTATAGGATGCCACCTCAATACCAGCCTAGAGATCACCAGCCTCCCCAGTTCAAAGGTTTGTTCATTATGTCTAACTGCCATGTGGGTGCTTCATCATCTTTCACCTCCTGCAAGATTGAGCTTATGTTCTTAAATCTAATGGCCTCCACAATATATATGGTTATAATGACCAGATTCCACATGGGAGTACTTCAGTGAACTCTAGCAGTACAATGGTCTCAGAACGTGTACCTGTTATATGCAAAGATTCGACTCACTCAATTATGCAGATAGCACATTGCCAGGTAGAGTGCATCTTCAGAACACCTGTTACACATGAACTTTCCAGTAGCAACAGTAACCTCATACAATTCCCTTGTCAAGTGTGTGAGAGGGCATTTCATAAGAAGAATGGTCCAAAATATATGGTCATCCATGCAGACCAATTTTCGCAACAGTATCTTGGAGATGATGGTTGTCCTCCTAGTGTTGCAGGAATTCCAGGACCTCCTCCCCATGGATGTGATCTCCATACAGGCAGACAGTATGACAGTAATGTGGTATAGCAATAAACAGGAAGGAATCTGCTCTTAATTTCTGTGTTGAGCGGCCATGAGAGTGTGCAATGGGTGGTAGCAACACATATCCTGGAATCTTCCAGTATTTTAGTAGGTAGATTGAGCAGGATTATCCTACTGCCTCATGAGTAGTCACTCAATCCACCACTGGCAATCTTGATTTTCCATGATGTGGCTAACCTTTCTGCAGTCTCTTTGCCTCTTACCTCAACAACAAATATGACAGTTACTTTGACCTAATCCCTCCACAGGATCAATCACTGAGGGATGCTCTGGTCCATAATTGGCCCCTGGATCTCTTAAATGCTTTCCTTAACTTACCTTTAATGAAAAAGTTCATCCAGAAAGCAAGATCTATCTAGTGTTTTACAAGGACAGAATTTCTGCAAGAACTAATATGTCCTTTCTTCCTAACATTGTATCTGAAGAAAACATAAATCTATCATTAAACTAACTAGTATTTTGTCCCAGATAAAGGCAAATACTTTTATATATGTTAGATGTATATCGTTAACTCAGATTCTGTCTTCCTAGAACTAAACAATTCAGGAAATCTGATCAGTTGTTTATTGCCTTCTCAAAGCCAAAATTAGGTAATGCTGTTGCTAAGGTTACTATTTCTAGATGGTTGACTGCATTTCCTTTGTCTATAAGAAAAACAATTTGGCTCTTCAATCTTAGCCTAAAGCCCATTCTACTAGAGCAATATCTACTTCAACAGCTTTTTCCTAGAAAGCTTCCCATTGATGGCATTTGTGCTCCAGCAACTTGGTCCATAGTCCATATGTTTGTGTCTCATTATAACTTGGATATACAATCTAGGTCATGTTCGTTTGGCCCCACCATCCTCAGGAATGTCCTTCCTTGATACCATCGAAATAGCTTGGGAATGTGTCCCATGTGTTGAATTGAACAAAACTAGACAATATTGGATACAAATGTTATATACCTACCATAACAACAGATCCCTGTTGTCTGATTTTTGACTTTGGGATGACCGTCATTGTTGCTGTTCAACTCCCTTTCTGTAAACAGTCCTGCTCTGACAGTTGCCTTCACATACATACATTGTCAGTTGCAGCTATTACCATATTTACTATATTGTACATCATTTATATTGGATGGGGGAAACTTGATCTGAGGTATTAGAGTGGAATACAGGCAGTTATGGGTAGGGGAGAAGTTAAAGCCCTGGATCCAAAGAAGCTTCAGAGTCAGTGCTGAGGTTGGATCTGGTCGGATCCAACAACCTATGTGTTGAACCAGATAAAAGTCAGACAACATGGGTCTATCATTAAGTATATAACTTCAGTATTAATCATTTAATCAGTACACCTAAAGGTCTTAATCACAACAGTTGACCAACTATAATGATGCCAGAAATTAAGAAGATACAGTAAGAAATAATTCTGTACCATTCCAAACAATTATCTTTTTTTATGAAAACAAAATATTAGCATATTATGCTGAATGGGCAACACCCCATTCCAAATTCTTATCCAAAGTAACGAAAGTATATAAATCTCCTAACCAAGTTAATTAAATTGTTGATTATTTAAAATATACAAAGGATATTGATATTATCAAATTATTCTATAGCCCATTCAATCAAATTTATAATAATAATACCACATTAAAAACCCAAGAATAAATTATTCAATACACCACTACCCTGTACCTTTCTTCATTAAATTCAAAATGATAAAAAATTCCAAATAATCAAATTTCATTAAAAGAAGTATAACTAACAATCAAAACATTAAAAATAAATCAAGCCCCTGGTCCTGATGGATATTCTGTTGAATAATATAGGAGGAGATGAGATGCCAAGATATAATACTTGGTGTTCAAAAATATCCTAAACTACAGAATCACAGATCTATATATGAACCAATCTAAAACCAACCTTATCAAGGCTAATAAAGATGTAGCTAACATACAAACTTATAGAACAATTGCACTACTAAATATTGATATTAGAATACTTTCTGTAATACTTGATAAAATAATAAAAGATGCAATGCCTTTTCTATTTCATTTTCAATAAGGTTTTACTAAGAACAGACAAACCAAAGCCAGTCCTTAACCCTCTTTACTTTAAAATATCTACATAATAATAATCAAAATTGGTTTGCCCTGTCAATTAATGTTTCTCAGGCTTTTGACAATGTTAACTTTCTCTTTTGCTTTGCAGTTCTAATAAAAATGGGCTTCCCTACCAAATTCATAAATCACATCAAAATAATAGTGCTAACCCTACAACTTAATTATTAATAAATAACTTAGTAGATTTGAAGAGAGATTTAAGTAAAGGAACAAGACAAGGATGTCTTCTTTCTCCATACCATTTTAACACCTTTATTGAATTAACACTTAAGTCACAGGCAAACATACATATATAAAAAAAGAAAATAATCCATGTTATCATGTTCATAATTACAAACATGCATCATATATACTCTTTTATACAATTATCATCAATTCAACATTACATAAATTGCTCACTTCCTGCCTTCCCTTAAACTTCACTCCTCCAAAACATTATTCTGCATGTATCATTCCCACAATTTCCATTTTTTCTATATAATTTGTTCTTACCCTTTTCTAAAGATCCCAATTCCAGTTCTTTTATCTATTAAATATTCACTATTTCAAATGCAGTTGATTTAGACTGTGAGTTACATTTTTAAAATAATTTTTTGACAGCCACCAGAATTAAACTTAACAAGGCCATAATATGTCTACTTAATTCAGATCCTGCATCCCAGCAGTCCTTAGTTATCCATTTGCCTTTCCAATATTTTTGATAGAGTCTCCCTAGGGAGTTTTTAAAGTTTGCCAACTCATTGCCCTCTGAAAACATATGTTCCTAGTTACATCTTTCTTCCCATCACAACTCTAACATTTAATAGCCACCTGAGGAAAACTTCTATGGAGTCTGCTTAGGGTATAAAAATCCCTATGTAAACACTTTCAAGCAAAAGTCCTAAATCTTCTAGACTTTGTTGCATATTTGGGAGTCATATATATGCCCTCCCATTGTTTCCTTGTGAATTGCTTATCCAGTCCCTCTTGCCACATTTTCTAACCTCCTCTTATTGATTCTTATAGTTATTATGCAATATCTATATGCCCTACTAATTATCCCTTTTTTAATAGTAGCTTCTGTTCTAGAGTAAATTAAAAACTCTACCAGACCAGGTCTTTCATTTAGGATTCCCATATCCCTTACTCTTTGCCTATACTCTGATATCAATCTCTGATGGCAAAAGCAGTCTCTAGCCTGCAGTCCATGTCTTCTTGACCTTTTCTCATTCTGTTACCTTTCCCTCCCTCCCTAGTTATTTGCTCCCAATACTTTGGTTCCTTTGTCAGTTTTCTCCAGTAAATTCCCAGACAACTGCTAATTACAGCCATCAGTATCAGCAGAATATCCTTTCTCCATTCTCATGTTGGCTTAGTTCTTAGAATACTTTCTGCTATTTTATGAATATAATATTCTGTGTGGTTGTTATTCTCCTTACAGATCTGCATCCAAAATTCTACTCTATCCTTATTTCTTGAATTTTCCCCTGCTTCATTATCATCCCTTTCCATTTTGAATTATAGGTTTCTGCTTCAGTTATGTATATGATCTTTAAATCTGTCGTTCTACAATATCCCTTCAAATCAGGTAATCCTAAACCACCTTGTTCTACTGAAAGGATCTACTTATCCCACTTGACCCTTGCCCTCTTCCCCTCTCAGATAAAATCCTTCAACTCTTTATTAATTACTGTCCACAATTTCTCTTCTATTTCATAAAAATATGCCTGACCTGCATATAAAACTAAGGGACTAAAAACTTTTTTTACTGCTTGTGTCTTGCTATTCATATCCATAAATAAAAGCTTACAGTGCCTCAGTTTTTACATTAACTTTTGTTTCATCTCTTCCCACATATCCTTAGCTACCATAAAATAATTATTTTAACCCATATTCCTAAGTACTTTATTTTATTGTGTTCCCATAAATATGGGTATTACTGAACCAATTCATGCCTGGGTACATAGTTTACAGCTATAGCCTTTGTTTTGTCTTCATGAATTTGATACCCTAAAAATGACTTGAAATTGTCTCAGAATGTTCTGTAACACTGAGATGTGCTTTTTGGTTTTATCAGGGGCAAAATAATATCATCTGTAAATAAAACTAGCTTTCCATGATAACCATAGCAATTATACCTTGAATTTCTGAGTCCATTATTTACTTTGCCATTGGCTCTAAATATAACACAAATAACAAAGGGGAAGTGAACACCCCTGCCTATTTTTTCTGCTCAGACATGACTTATCAGAGAGGAACCCTCCCAGTTACATTTTTGTCTCCAATCCCTCATATATCCTCTTAATTATCTTTATTATTGTATTGGGAAATGGAAATTATTTTATTGCCCTACTCATAAAATCCCAATTACTCTGTCATATGCTTTCTCTGAATCAAGACCCACTAACAAAAGCAATAATTTCTTACATTCTGCTTCGTACTGCATCATTATTGTTCTATTAATGTTGTCAAATGTTTGCCTTCCCTCCACAAAACCACATTTATCCAGATCTATCAATTTAGGCAATACCTTTGAATTTCTTTTAGTTGTTATAGACATATACATTTTATGGTCATGGTTTAAAATTGAAACAGTCCTATATGAAGCTGGGTCTGATGGATCTTTACCATCTTTAGGTATTACAGTCACTACAGCTTTCTTCAACAATGTTGGTGCTTCCCCTCCTTTTGCAATACTGTTAAACAAAACCTTTCAGATGGTTATCACTTTCTTCTCTCCTACCTTCCAAACTTCCACACAAATACTATCTATTCCTGGAGACTTTCCTGCAGGTTGATTATATGTCACTGTTTTTATCTCATCTCCTCCTTAACTAAGCCATCCATAGATATTTCCATGTATGATTTTTCATGATTTCCACATTCCTTTGCTTTATACAAATGTTCATATACTTCCTGAAATATCTGTAATACCTCTACAGGATCTTTGGTTATTTCTCTTGTCACAGGCTCCCTAAGTTTGGCAACAATTGTTTCTGCTTTGTATTGTCTAAGGCATTGTGGTAAAAGTTTTTGTGGTGTGGAGTTATTATCAGAAAACAGCTGCTTAAGATCAGTCTGTCTAAACTCATACATATTATCCAGATACCTTACTTTCTCTTTAGCACTCTGCATTAGTGCCTAGTTTTGTTCTGTGAGATTCCCCCTTATTCTGTAATACTTTAACCTTTGGCAAACACTCTAATTAGTTATCATTACTTCTTAAACATATGTTTTTTTTTCATTTTCTTTTCTTTTTACCTCATTCTTATACTGCACCTTCATTTTATCCCACTTACTATCTATAACTTCTGAAGAAATTTCTGTCTTCCCTAATAACTCTTATATAATTTCCACTACCCATTCCTTAAATCACTCTCCTTTTAACAGGTAGGTGAGGAAGCACCAGTGTCTAATTTGTACTTCATTACTCTGCATTTTATCTTGGTTGTTACTGGCACATGATCTGAAATAGTTATTGAATGTGTGTTGAAGCTTTCAATTAAATGCACATGTTCCTGTGAAATATAATTATTGTCTACTCTATCACAATTAATGCATCTTGGGGAATTATGTGTAAGTTTTCTCTGAGTGCCTACTACTGAATTCACATCTTCCATGCCAAATATTTTCATAAATTTCTCCAGAAAACTACCATATTTTGTTATATTTTCCCTTCTAGGTCCCCCAGATTCATCCTCACTGCTGAAAATCAAGTTCCAGTCCCCACCAGTAAGTAGTATTCCCTGCTGAAAGCTGATTATTTCTCCCAGAACTTTCTTCAGCTCCATAATATCAGGAATATAAATACCTGCCAACATAATCCTCCTCCCATGGCAGTAGACCCTTACTACCACAAATCTACCATTACTATCTTTTTTCCTCTTCTATCACTATTGGATCTTCTTTAGTAATTTGTGCAAGTAGTCCTTTTTCTTTGTCCCTGATATTCTGCTGAATATCCATCTTGAAATCCATGTTTATCAGATTCCAATGCTCACTGCTTTTTAAATGTGTCTCCTGTAGCATTGCTATTTGCACCATGCATTTCTTAATATAATTCAGTATTCTTACAGTTTTATTTATACCTGGAAGGCCATTCATATTACAAAATATGTTTACTGTAGCCATTATAAGAATTTATTATTCCCAACTATTATATATGAGAGCATTTTTAAATGTCTGTTTCCAGCTTTTCTGTTACATGCTTCCAGTAATGTTTGGCAATTTAATCCTTTATATAGTTATTTCTTGACATCTCCATTTGAAACTGTGTCTCATTTTGCAAGTCTTTTTTAATGAAAACTCTCAAACAAAAAAAGGCAAACAGACCCCAGAACATTCCCATAACATATTAACTTAAAAGAAACACATGCAACTATGTACATTTTCAAATAATGAAGTTTAACCCAACCAATAGACAATTGTCCCAAATTGGCAACTGCACCCATAGGTATTAACTAACCTAAAATTAATGTTATACATGCTAAAGTGCATGTTGCAGCCTTTGCTCCTACTTACACCAATTGCTGCCTGTACTTGTCTTATCTTTATTCCCTCTCAGATGCGAATAAACATCTTGTCTGCATTCAGAAAACAGTAATGTTTAGCCTTAAGACAAAGTGCACTGGCTATCCTTAAATAAAACAAAATTATATATAGTTGCCAGAAAAGCTGCTATCTCTTATTTAGTTCCAGTAATTTCAAACTATATTTTTTACTGAGCTATTTGCCCTTATACCTTTTCATTTTATGTTTCTCTCAGTAAACAATGTCCAGAACTCTTGATATATTGTCTTTAGCTTGTTTCCATGGAAACATAAGAGCAGAATGTACTTGTCAACTCATACTGAATATTTCTTTGCTAAAGGAAAAGTATTCATGACATTGTGGCTGTAATTTAAACAAAAACACTTGCTTACACAAAATAAATTGTCATTAGGGCATTAACTCAGACATTCACCTATGCAAAAGTAAAAGAAAACATTTCAACTCTGCATATATTATAATCTGTGTAGTTTTACTCCCCATCCCCCACCCCAGCAACCCAAGATTACAGCCAATTAACATGCTTAGTCTTTCTTCTATTTTTATATTGTAATGCTTACATTTCATAAAACTAAAAAAGAAAAAAGTACTTGTTTATTTTAGTAACTTTATCATATGCAATAATCACGGAAAGTGCTTTACTATCTAATGTGCAATTTGTATCATGAAATTTTTATATAAACATTAAGAACAAAAAGTGATCTGATGTTGTCAGTTTTCATTCTGTACTCAACTGATGGGTTCATAGCTGATCCCTCAGATCCAACTTTGTCATTGCTAAAGCTCATGACAGTCAATAACTCTCAAGCTTCTCCCTTACCCACAATGCACCATCCCCAATTACCTCAGATTTATTTTGCTGCTTCAGACAAAAAACTTGGTCTTCCATCTGTCTCAAGCATTTGTCAGATAAGTGTTATATTTTTGAGTTCCTTACTTACAAAGCTTTTTCTATTTCTGTCCCTTACCCTTGTTTATGAATTTATTCTTGTTTCTTACAATTTCTAACATTTTCTTCTGTCTGTTGTACATTTTTTGTACATCTAAGATACTATTGCTAGTATCTCCTTTCCCTCCATGGCACTGTTGAAGCTTATTTATGATTGTTGGTATTTCCATATGCTCCACTCATTCTTCCAGAAGCCTTACAGAAGAAGTGGAGAGACTGGTGAAGAAGATTCTCTTGGCACAGAGCCAGGTTGGTGTTTCTTCAGCTCCTACCCCTGTAGATCAGGAGATCCTTGTATCTACTACTTTCCCTTTACAGATTCCTCCTCTAATTTCTGTAGCTTTAGAGTTTTCGGATCAGAGTAGTCCAGATCCATCTGGCTCAGATCCAAGGAAAACTTATCCTCAGATCTGAGATCTTCGATGAGGACCCCAGTCCCCATGGATCCAGACAGCTCCTGGAGCCATAGTCTGTCTGCCAGATACAAGGTGTTACATTCAACTCTGAAGCATTTGGAGACATCTTTGTACCTCAGAACCTCAGCATCGGACAGCTCAGCTCCAGCTTATACCTCAGAGGTTTTGCCCTCAAATCAGGGGAGGCTTACAATTCAGAAGCTTGTCTTCTCAGATCTAATGTCCTCTCCCTCTCTCTTTCTCTCTCTCTGAGCTGCTCTGCCTTTCAGCCTGTGAAGAGAGTATTTTTTGCCTTGACAGTTCTGATGGATCCATCCCCCTTGGATCCTAAGTCTTCTACCATGATGTCTCAGTGCTCAGAGCTTCACCATCTCCTTCCAATGGGACAGCCAGTACCAAAACCACAATCTCCTGCCCAGGAAATTGTAAACTCCTCTTTTAATACCTCCTCAGAGCACTTCACTGAGGAAGTCCCTAAGAAAGGGATGTGTAAGAGAAAACCCTTCGACTCCCTGGAGGAGTGCATCACTGAAGACACAGATTTTGATGAAGGTGAAGGGTCCCCATGATCACCTCTTGAAAATGTAATCTTTGGAGACATCCTAGAAATACTTAAACAGAGAGGTGGTTGGACGTCCAGCAGCCCTACATCTGAGGAATCTCTTCTCCTGGAGGCTTTTGGTACTGAACCATCAACCTCCTGGGTGACTCCACTCATCAATGAGCTCATTGACTTGATCTCATGGCAGGCATGGAAGGACCCCGACACCATAGAGCCCATTCCTCACAGACAGATAGGAAAATGGCACCACTTGCAAATAGACAGTTTTGGGGGAAGGGAGTTCCTGTTGATGCCATGGTCATTGTGGCAGCCACCAGAAAGGAACTAGCTGAATAAAGGTACACTGTCCATCCCCCAACAGGGATTCACAGCTGATGAGCAGATTTGGGAAGCATGTCTATGCGTCAGTGACCTTTGCTTTGAGGACTCTGAACTATTTGGCACACTTTACTAGGCTACAGAGGAATTTGATCAAAGAGTTATCAAATACCCTCTCTGACACTGCTTCGGATGAAGTTCGGGCATATGTTACTTCCCAGCTGACAACCCTACAGTCCATTTCCAATTCATCCATGAGGTTGGTCTCACATATAGCAGAAGGAACATCAAGGGCAGTAGGTTCAGGCATTTCCATATGGAGACATGCCTGGATGTGCCTTTGTGAGTTTGAAGACTGTTTCAAGTCTTTTTCAACAGTGTTGCTTTTGGCAGAACTTGTTTATTCAGCCCTGAAGTAAAAGACACTCTGTCCAGGTGTGAAAAAGATGCAAAGACCCTGCCTGCCATGGGCTTAGATTTTCCAGTTCCTCAATGAACTTTTTCCAGGAATCACCAAACTGGTTGAAAATGTGGTTCAAGAAGTCTCGGGTCCTTCTCAAGACACACATGGAAGAGGTTCCCTCAGAAGCAGAGGAGGGAACTCCACTGGGCAAAGACACCCCCCTTGGCAGAGGTGGCCCACAGAACCAGAGTTCCAGAGACTTGTTCTTTGACAAATCCTACCAACACTCCTGAAAGGAGGCCCAGTTGTCCTTCTCTGGAGACAGTTGGGGAATGATTATCCCTGCACCAGAGAGCCTAACTAGATATAACAAGAGATACTTGGGTACAAAAGATTATTTCTAGAGACTACATAATACCCTTTTCCCTTTCACACCAATATCAAGAAAAATCTCTGATGTTCCACCCAGTCAGAGAGAAAAAGCAATTCAAATACAAAAGCTGCTAGGAAAAAAAGTCATCCAAGAGGTCCCGCCAGACCAGATAGAATCCAGAACTTACTCAAGGTTCTTTTTGGTGCCAAAGAAAACAGGGGACTGGAGACCAATTCTGGATCTCTCCAAACTAAACAAGACAGTTAGAAAAATCACGTTTTTGATGATCATTATTCAGTCCATTCTCTCCTTTCTGGGTAAGGATGACTGGATGTACTCTGTAAACCTTCAGGATGCGTACTGTCATGTAAAGATGAACAGATGATCCAGAAGGTACTTACACATCCAGCTGGGAGCCAGTCACTATCAATTCAGACTACTGCCCTTTGGACTCACAACAGTCCACAGGATATTTATCAAGTGCATGACTATAGTAGCAGTTCACCTGAGACTATAAGGATTCCAAGTGTTTCCATATCTAGAGACAACTGGTTCATTACCACTCTGACTGGGTATCAACTCGTATGTGCAAGAGACCAGGTTCTCCAGACTTGCTCTCTTCTGGGGATAACCATAAACCACGACAAATGTTATCTGCAAACATCTCAGAGTTTAGAGTTTATAGGAGCAATTCTCAATAGAAAAGCAACCATTGCTTCCCTTCCATTGCTGAGAGTTCAGACTATAAAATCCCGATCAAAAAGATAATCCACAACACCTCATTTTCAGTCCAACTGGTCCTTCAGGCTCTGGGATCAATGGCAGCAGCAATAACTTTAGTACTACCTGCCAGGTTTTATGAGAATTCTTCAAATAATGTTAGCTGCTCAGTGGTCAATTCTATATCAGGCTATGTCTTACAAGATAAGAATCATTCACACCTGTAAGATGATGGATTCATTCAGACCAAGTTCTACAAGGTCATTCAGTCATTCCACCTCAGCCCAAGGCAATAGTGACCACAGATGCTTCCCAACTAGGGTTCAGGAGCATTATCTGTGGAAGACAGTCCAAGGCATCTGGTCCTGAGAGGAGGCCAATTTGCATATAAATGTCCTAAAGATCAGAGCAGTGCTGTTAGCATTGCATGCATTTCAGAATGCTGTCCTTTTGGGGACAATTGCAGTACAGTCGGACAACAGGTCTGTCATCTGCTACATAAACAAACAGGGAGAAACCAAATCCTACCCATTTTGTCAAGAAGCTCTTAAAAGTGTGGCAGTGGGCAATCTCTTCCAATCAATTTTGTTTAGCAATGCACATTCCTAGAAAGTCCAATGAGATAGCAAACAAATTGAGAAGATGCATTCTTCTACCTCATGAATAGGTCCCTCAGTAAAAAGATTGCGAACATGATCTTCTGACAATGGGTCCAACCTTCCTGTGATCTATTTGTGTCCCACTGCGCAACAAATGCAGAAGCTACTTCACCCTAATCCCCCCACAGCGGAATTCTCAAAGGACACTCGACTTCATGATTGTATCCCTCGGTCTCCTTTATGTG
>NC_056739.1:834582209-834719709 GCF_019279795.1 Protopterus annectens
ATTTGGCCTTGGTGGCAAATTTGGCTATCCTGTTGTAACACGTATCAAGATTGTTTTTTATAGAATTTTGGATATTAGTGAAGAGAGGGGCACCATAAAGGAGAAAGGGTAATAAAAAGGTAGTTGCAAGGGTTTATCTAGTAGAGAGGCTAAGAAAGTGTTGGAGCTTGGGTCTATATCATAATGTCGAATGCTGACAAGTTCGAAGTGCTAAACTTCGAACTTGAAAGTTCGAAGTGTAAAAACGTTGAAACATATAACAGAGATTGCCATAGAGTGCAGGAAGGGAAGATTTCCTTTTACTGCACTGTAGTGTGATCTCGGAGTTGGTATATTTAAGTAGCAGGGGGTGTGGGGTGCAGGGGGGCTTGCCCCCCCCTGCCTAGAGCATTTTTTTTTGTTTGTTTTGGGTTTTGAGTGTTTTTTTTTTGACATTCAACGTTTTTAGACTTCGAACTTTCAAGTTCAAAGTTTGAAGATTCGAAGTTGCCAGCATTCGACAATCTGATATAGCCCCTGAGCTTTTGGTGTGTTTTTTTCAATGTTATTGTTTATGTGTTGGTCAAAATTAAAGTTTTCATCTATAATAATACCTAGTAATTTAGTGTGTGGGACAACTTCTATAGTGGTATTATCTTGGGCTTCTATAGTGAAGACGATTTTATATAGAGGAGTGGTTTTCATAGCGGTAAAAATTACTAGTTTAGTTTTTTTTCGGATTTAGGGCAAGATGGTCGTTAAGCATTCAAGATTCAGTAGAGGTGAGGTAATTCTGGGTGATTTGCTGTTGTTCAGAGCTGGAATTTGCAGTACATATTATTGCAGAGTCATCAGCATACTGGATTACTGAGCATTGTGGGAGAGTGGAGTGAAGTTCTTAATAAAGATGCTAAATAAGAGATGACCAAGTATGGAACCTTGGGGTACCCCTGTGGAAGTACTAAGGAAGGGAGAATAAGATTGTTGCCTTTTGGTGGATTGCTACCTATTGGAAAGATAGCTGTTGAACCATTGTAGGATAGTTGGGGAAATGTGGAAGGCGGATAGTTTAGAGAGGAGGATGGTTTGGGCATTGGTATTGAAACTTTGGAGAGGTTGAGTAAAAGAGCAACGATTATTTTGCCAGAATCCTATGCCTGGTTAAATGTATCAAGGAAGGAGAGGAAGGCAGTAGTGGTGCTGTGTCCTGGTCTGAAACCATGCTGAGTGGGTAACAGAATTTGATTTTCAAGCAGGTGGTTGAGTAGATGGGCATGGATGCATTTTTCCAGTATTTTACAGTGGAGTGATAGAATTGCTATGGGTCAAAAGTTTGTGGTGTCTGTGTTGGTGCTGCCTTTGTGTTAGGGGAGAATGAATTTTTTTTTCCAGATGTCTGGGACAAGGCATTCTTTACTCGATCTGTTAATGAGTATGCAGATGGGATGAGCTATAGAGTTTGCAGCTAGCTGCAGGAAGTGGGGAAGATTGCCAGGGGCCAGAGTACAGGGTTTTAGCTTAAGTAAAAGTTTTTTTATTGTGTTGGTGGGTATAGTGGAAAATGTTAGGTTAGAGTCGAGGGTAGAATTGTTTTATAATCATGGCCTAGAAACATCTAAATCCTTTAAAATCATACCAAAATTCTAAAACAAATCAAATTATCAGTTTATATTTAATTTTAACATAATTCTGAACATCTTTTCATAGCAATGCAAATATGCCCTATTAATATTTTAGCATTTTAATGAATCAAATAAAGTATTGTTAAATACACTGTATTATATATTAGGCACTGACAACCTCCTTTATCTGTTTTCTTGACTACTTCATTGAAATGGTAGGCATATCCTTCAATTAACTACCCTAAATGGTCTCTACTTTTTCAAATATGTGGTTGTTCTTTTTGCATTATAAATTTTTATTTTGTTGTTGTATCCCGTAGATAGTTCTGACTTTGTTAATGTCCTTCAAGGCTTGGATGTAGTTGTAAATAGAGAATTATCTGAGTTTTAGCTAAGTTAAATTAGGATGGAAGTAATTTAAGTAGTATTGTTAGTTGTTTTTTTTTTGTTTATCTTTGTATGAATGTTACAAATTAAATTTCCATTTCTTGTTTATTGTTTCTTGCTTTTATGATGAAAAGAAAAAAATTGGGGTTAGAATAGCTGTGGGTTAGTATTTGGAGAAATTGGTGGATGATGCATCTTTATGTAGAGTTACTATGTGGAATTTTTTGTGAGCCGGTGGCCAGGGTTTGATTTGCTTCTTTGTGATCTAATAGAAGTTAGTTAATTTAGTATGTTAAGGAATGTTTTTTTTAAAGTGAATTAGAGCATCATCAAGGGATAAGTTTTTTTAGGATATTAAAGTTGTATTTGTAGAATTAGCTAATGAAGTTATAATTGTTAAAGAAGGTGAGTTTGTGCGGCTTGTCTTATACTATGTGTTTGGTTACATGATTAGTTTGGCAAAAGAGAAAGAGTGGTCTGCACTGTTGTGGCAGAACAGGTAGCTTACATCCTTCTAGGTTGAGAACTGCTGATTGAGGGCTCAGTGTCTGTTATTCTAAAGCCAGTTATTTTACATTAAGAGGGTTCATGGTCTGTCTGCATGGGGAGGGAGGCTGGACTGACTCCTTCTGCTGAATTTCTTTGGTTAAAAGCTTATAGTGTGCATATATGAACTGTGTTTTACTGAAGTTGGTTGGCGCCTTGTTTGCTGTGGCATAGACTGCCTGCTGGATCTAGCTTTGTTTGTGTAACTTGAGCACTAATCCAGACATTCTAGCTATCATTCAAGTCTTTAAGGTTTGTGGCAAGCACTGTGGTGGCAGGACAGGTAGCTTTCATCCTTCTAAGTTGGGAACTGCTGATTGAGAGCCCAGTGTCCAAGTGTATTAGTTCTGGTTTAGGCACTTGGGCTTCAGGCCAGTTATTTTACATTAAGAAGGTTTGTGGTCTGCACTCTTGTGGGAGAAGAGGCTGAATTTCTGGTTAAAGGTTTATAGTGCCTGAATATTTGAACTGTATCTTACTGAAATTGGTACACCTTGTTTGCTCTAGCATAGACTAGATCCAGGCCTGCTGAATCTAGCTTTGTTTATATGCTTGTTGTTTGTTTGCTTGTTATTTTCCTGGAAGCTAATTCCACCTAATCTGCAACTTCTCAGCGCTTCTGTGGATCACTAGTGATATCTGCATTGCTTACTGTACTTATTTCCTTGTTTCATTTGAGAGAAAGTTACTGTTTGTCGTTTTTGCATTTAGTTACTTGTAACACATTGCACTCAAGTTACCTGGCACTTGCTCACTAAAGCAATTATATAAGTCAGCACTAAAAATTAAAAGCACTACACCCTCACTCCCCACTGGCCCTTGTTTTCAATTAAGGATTTCCCAATATTATTCTAGCATGTCCAAAGGTCAGTTGTCAGTCTCCTCTCCGGTCCAGCTGGTGAATCTGGGAATCTTGAGGCAATGTTATAACTGCCTCATGTACACAGACAACCCTCTCCTCCTCCCACATAACACAAATACTTGCGAGAGATGCAGCTATTTAGCCAAACTGGAGGCTGAGCTCTCTCAACTCAGGACTGACAAAACCAGACAGGAGAAGAAGGCAACTACACACACCACAAAACCAGCCTCACATAATGCTACCACTCCACTGAATCAAACACATAAACACACAAAGACATACTCGGAGGCTCTGAGTAAAAATTTACCTAAACAGCAGAGGCCTCCAAAGCAGACACCCAAACAACTGCTACCTCAAGACACCCCACAAGCAACACATAAACCACAAAAGCAGTGTGCAAAGCAGTCACAGCCCTTAAGGCCAAATACAACACCAAACATACTTGTCATAGGTGACCCCATAGTCAGACACCACCAGGCTGAACAAGGAGAGGGTCACAGTAAGCTGCCTATCGGGCGCTAGAATCCGCCACATAACACAAGCACCCATGACACAGTCATTGTCCATGCTGGTGTGACCGACCTGTGGACTACATGAAAAGAGACATAGAGGAGCTCTCTGATTATGTAGCCCAGGCAGGTATGACCCTAACCCTGAGCAGTATCCTTCCTTCACCAAGAATGATGCCACAATATAGAGACAAGATGATCAGCTTTAACAATTGGCTTAATGTCTGGTGTCATTCAAAGGGGATCCAGTGTCTGTCTGCCTGGGATGACATGCTTGACAAGCCATGCTGCTTATGGGGGCGGCTTGCACCTGTCACCCTGATAGTGCCTTTTTAGGCAAGGCTCAAATTCTAAACCTACCACCCTAGAAAACAAAAATGGGAAGAAACTGAGGGTAATGCTGCTCAATGCCAGAAGTCTAAATCTCAAAATAGTATGGAGAACATCGATGTCTGTGCTGTAACTGAAACCTGGTTCAAGGCTCCTGAGAGCACCCGGCACTATTAGGTTTTACGTATCCATATTCATAAAGGATACCCACACCTCCAGGTTGGTGGCAACGCACGAAGCCGGAAACCATCCAGGTGCAACTAACCATAGGCAAAACTGCTCTACAAATTGTAGCATGCTACAGGCCACCCTCTCAAACTCAGGAACCCCACACAGCCTTCCTGAAGACACTGGAGGGTATAAATGTATCTCCAAACACCATCATATTGGGTGACTTCAACTACCCGAATATAGACTGGGAACATTACTCAAGCCCTAACTTTCTAGCGGTTCCTGGAGTTCATAAATTCAAATGCCATGGAACAGCTAGTCACTGTTCCCACGAGAGGAGAAAATATACTAGATCTCATTGTCACAAACATGGGGACAAAATGCTCTCATTGGTGAGATCTGATCATAAACTAATCTCACTGGAAATCCACATCCCACCCCAAACAAAAGACCATAGTGAAGAACTTCTCTAAAGCAAACTTCACACTACTCAAGACTGGTGTGGTATCCTTCAAGGCCCCTGAGCCTGAGGAAACCACAACAAGCCCTTACAAATGCCTTCTATGAACACCTCCAGGACTGCATGGATCAGGCAATCCCAAATAAAACCAAGACTCTTTCCACAAAGGGCAAACGTCCAGTCTGGTGGACCCCAGCCATTAACAAACTTTACAATAAGAGGAGAAAGCTATTACATGATAGAACAAAATCCATAAAAAGTCACCCTGATCATTATTAGTAAAAAATATGAGCACTCATAAAATCAACTAAGGCCAATTTTGAGAGAAAAATTGCCATGGATTCAAAGGACAATCATAAGGCCTTTTTCAGCTATGTTAGGAACCTGGGTGGAAACTCCCAGATATGCTCAGAATTAGTCCAAAATGATACAAAATCACTGAACCCACAGACATTGCCAACATACTGGCAGACAGGTTCAGTGCAAGGAGAGATAACTATCAGTGTAGCCTCCCGGACATCTCAAGCTGCTCTCTAAAGCTAAAAACACAGCATCAATGGGACGGATGGTGTCCTAAATGAGGAATTAAACCCACACATAAGGCAGCTGTTTAATCTCAGCCTTACCACAGGATACGTGCCCAACTGTGGTCCCACTCCACAAAGCGCCGCTCACGGACCCTGGTAATAACAAGTCTAGTCTGCAAAGCTATGGAGAGGATCATAATGGAGCTCATAAACAAAGATATAGGGACTTGCAGACATTGGACCCGACCCAGTTTGGCTAAGATCATGCCTTTTGAACTTGGTTGACTTCTTGAAACAGTTACCAAGGCCATTGATGAGGGAAAGGCAGTCCATACAGCCTACCTTGACCTTGACACAATACCCCACTCGGGTATTGTAGAAAAAAATGTAAACCCATATGTCACAAGATGGAAGGACAGAACCCACAGGGTTAGAGTTGCTGGCGCTGTGTCAGACTCCAAGCGGTCACAAGTGGTGTCCCTATTGTTTGGCATCTACTCAGGCCAACATGGGAGTGACAAAGTTTGCAGATGACTGCAAACTGACACGGATATCCTTCAGAAGGGACTCACGGAAACAGATAGCTGGTGCCAGAGCCATGGCCTGAAGTTAAACGCCAAAAATGTATAGTCATACCGAAAAACAAGGTAACCCCAAGCTACCATATAGGTGGCAATCCACTCACAGAAGAGGTTATCAGGGACCTGGGGACCCAGGTTGACAGTGGCCTTTCTTTGACACCACATTGCTAAAGTGGTTAGAAAGACCTTCTACATTGCCCACCTGATCATGAAGGGATTCACATCCAGATCTAGTGAGGTCATTTGTACTCTTCACTTATCAGACCAATGATCGGATGTATCTCACCCGACATCTGCAGCAATTGGAGAGACCCTAAAAGTTCCTCACCAAAAGGATAAAGGGACTCCAAAATCTGTCATATGCTGCCAGATTGAAGAATGCTCAGAGGTGACATGTGCCTGACATACAAGGCCATGTCCAACCGGAATTAATGGACATGCTCCACCTCAAAAATCCAAATCCACCAAAACCACTAGAGCAAGCGACTTAAACCGGATATAAATAGGACGTGCTGGATGCAGAGACTCCCTATGCTGTGGAATAAAATCCCGGTCCATGTGAGGCAGAGCACCTCGCTGACTCTGTTCAAGAGAAATCTAGACCTGTGGATGGAGGAATCATCTCTGTGTCACTGCTGGACAGAGGCACAACAAACTAATGGGCACAGTATTTTTTCATATAAGGGGTGGTGTAAGCCACAAAAATTTGGGCTAGGCTTATAAATGCCTTAGGGCAGATAGCCTAGTATAAACCTATGAACCTATGAACCTATGATCACTGACAGGCAGCAGTGCTAATTTTGTTAGGTGTTGTAGTGAGGATCCAATCTAATACTGACTGCCTCTTGCTGCATTTGTTTATTTTTGTAGCTGTAATGACAACTTGGGTGAAGCCAAAGAGATTAGTAGACAAATTCAGGGAGTCAAAGTTGATAAGTAGGTAGTCTATATTAAGACCACCTAAAATAATGATTTCCTTGTTAATATGATGAGAGATGCAGTAAAGGATAACTTCTAGTACTGGAAAATTGTTTCTAGGAAGGATATTTATGTCTATGATGCATATGTGGTTATGATTTTTGATTTGAAGAAGAGAGAATTACTTCAGCACTGGGAAAGTTGGAACATTTGTGGGGAAAGGAAGAATTTTCTACTGTGTTTTGTATAGGATAGCCATGCCACCAACCTCTTTATGTTGTCTATCATTTCTAATGATGTAGTAGCCTGAGGGAAGAGTTTTCTAGTCTTTGGCATTTAGTTTTAGCTAGATTTCTGTCGTTATAAGTATGGCATGGGCGTGTGATGCTATGGTAGCATGTAATGCAGGTAGTTTATTGTAGATGCTTCTAAGATTTGGGTTCCTCAGGAGAAGACTGCTACCATAGTAGAATGCAAGAAGAGAATTTGGGAAAGGTGAGTTTGAAGAGTTTCAGGTCTACAGGGACTGTGTAATTGTGCCAGGATTTGAATGGATACAAAAACTCCCAACTGGAACCACACAGAAATCCCCAATACTATGAACCAAAACTCTGTGCAGGAACAATAGATAGGCAACAAAGTCTACCAGTTCTGAACTGGTGGAATTTGTTGCCTATCTACTGTTCTTGCACAGAGTTTTGGTTTGTAGGATTTGAATGGATGTTGCCATCAGTGCTGAGTGTGGATGAGAGGAGATTGTAATGAAATATGTTTTATATTTATATTTCAGTTGTAAATTGCTTCTATGTAGTGTTGGTTCCTCTTTGATATAGTATAAGGTATGAGATGTGATAGGGTATAGGCTGGAAGCTATTGAAGGGTGTGAGAGAGAGACATAAGATAGAATTCTGGTGTACTGTGTTTGAGGTTACAGTAAAATGGGGTAAATGTGGAGCATGACAAGATATGGCATAAGACAGGAGAGACAGAAGTAAGGAGAGGGTGTGAAATAGTTGCAGGATGTCATTACAGTTAAGTTTGAAAGAGTTAGTAAGATGAGTAGATTAAGTAAGATGGTAATGTTAATATATGTAGTGAGAAGGAATGGAAGAGTTAAAAAGGGAGTGAAAGCTAAATTATTAATACCAGCCCTTCCTCAGGACAAGAAGGTAAGGTATTAGACAGATTTCCTAACATAATTTCCTTCTTCCATTTTATCCTGTCATATGTTGATATCTTGTGGAATTGTTCTGCCACAGTTCCTTCAGAAGGTAGATATAAAACTTTACTTTAGACAAATAGGTTTTGTTTACCCTCCTGCTACTAAGGTTCTCTTTGAGTTAGCTCCAATTCCTAAGGTGTATCCAAAATGCATAGCTCTAGGGATAGCAGAATGCAGACTGCAAAAAAATCACCTTTTTCTTATTTTGAAAACTTACTGATCTTTGAAAAGTCTTTTGCCAGATACCAGAAGTCCTTAACATGTTTTCCTTCACTCCTTACCAATCTGGGCTTCCAGATAAATGTTAAAAAAATCCTCATTTATTCTGTCACACAGGATTGCGTTTTTAGACTGCCTTCTAGATCCATTTCAAAGATGGCATTCCTGACACAGGAAATTATTAATTTGTATCTGGAAACTTTCATTATCCTCTCTAGTAAGTCGAGACTTTAACCAGGGAATATCTCAGAATTATATGGTTCGTGGATTCCTCTTGCCAGATTATACCTGAGAAAAATGTCAATGTTTAAAAAAAAAGTGGAACCAACATTCTCTTCCTCTTGGATTTTCAGATTCCAGTTTTGGCCTTTATGAAAAAAATAAATTCATTGATGGAGATAATCTGACACCTCAATTTTTACTTGCGGAACAGTTTGTATGGAAGTAAAGCTGTGAAGCCTGTGGAACAAGTTTAGACAGACCAAAGCACATAAATGTTAAAGAGATGTTAGATGTGATCCATGCTATAGAATCAGTTTATAATCTGTGGTCTCCTGGACAATTACAGGTGATTACAGACAATACTACAATAATGTGGTACATAAATAGGAGGATACCAGGTCTTACTCCTGTACAGGCTGGCTATGATAGCTTGGGAGTTAGCTCTTCAGCACTGTATAACCCTCCAAGCACCTTGCATAACTGTCAGAGCAAAATGTTGTGACAGACAAGCTGAGCATGACCAGAACAGGTCCTCTAAAATGGAAATTGAATGAAGGTAGTCTTCCGGGAGTGGATCCAGCTCACCTCAAAAAGATCTGTTTAGCTCTTTTTAAAATTAACAAATAAATAAATTCTGCATCAGGACTTCTTGCAGGCAGGCCTAAAAAACAGAAGCATTTTTCATCTTAGGGATCGGGAATATTTATGTATGCATTGCCACCCTTTCCACTGATATCTGTCTTCATCCTAACAATTCAGAAAGCCTTTCCAAAACCTATTGTGGTGTCTTCCTTCTGGCTCAAGCAACATTAGTTCTCCCTTATGGAACTGGCCAGGGGCAATTACCAAAAGCATCCTCACAGATTAGAGCTACTCAAACAAGACAGGAGAGTTTGATACAACTCAGTTTCAAAAAAACTTAAACTGATTACCTAGATGACTCACTTCTAATACCTTTTAGAACCTTTCTTGTGAGGGGGGTTCAGAGGGTTATAAAGGAGGCAACAAATCCTGCTACTAGGTACTCTTTTGGTAACTACTGCAGTGAAATTTCTACTTAGTGCCTCACCTACAATCAGGACCTTATCCAGGATTACTAGCTCTGGTTCTCAAACATTTGTATGTTACTGTCCCTTAGCCTGTTTACTCTTTTGGCAAGAGGTATTTAGTAACTCTTTCAGCATGTCTTTCCATGGGTCCTTCTCCTCATTTCAGACATTGCTCAAATTGCTATACAAAGAGCTTTTTTTGTGGTTGTTTTTTTTTTTTTTTTTTTTTTTTTGCTGTTGATAGATAATGTCACACGTTATTCAAGTGACACTTCATAGGATCATAGGAAGTTACTAGGCTATTAGCCCTGAGGCCCTTACAAGCCTAGCCAAGAACTTAGTTAATGTTTTGACAAGTCAGCTCCCAATGCTGCTGTCCAGCAGGGACACAGGTGGAATCCCAGGGGTGTATTTTCTGTCCCCCATCCAGTTACCCAGGTTGCGCATAAAAAGGGTTAATGAGGTGCTCTGCTTGATATGGAGAGGGAGTCTGTTCCACAGAAGGGGGAGTCTCTGGGACAAAATCTGTCCCGCCAACAAGTCCTGTTGATGTCACAGACCAGTTTAATGTCGTGTGTGTGGATTACTCGAGTCGAGCTTGACTTGCGGATATGCAGCAGTTTCATCAAGGCGGGGTCTGAGATTGCTTTGTATGCTAGACAGATGTCACCTCTGTGGAGTCTGTATGAGACTGAGTAGAGAGGCAGGGCCTTTAGCCTATCTGTGTAGGGTAGATGTTTGAGGCCCTGGATTCTCCTGGTGAGGAGCCTCTGTGGTCTCTTCAGCTGCTGCATGTGCTTCTAGAGTCCACTTTTCTCGTGAGGTACATGCTAAAAGAGTCATTGTACTCAATAATGGGTTTTATGAGGGAAGTATACAGGGATGTTATGACCTCCTTGTCCCTGGATGAGATATCCTTACTAATGAGGTGGGCCATGTAGAAAGCTTTCCATACAACGGAGGCAATATGGTGGTTAAAAGTCAGTTTGCTATCAATCTGGGTGCCCAAGTCCCTCATTACTGATTGCATGCTTAGGACCTTGTTATTAATGTGGGGACTTCACTCTCCCCAAAGGCGATAATGATGCACTTTTTGGCATTCGGTTTGAGACCATGTTTCTGGCATCAGTCATTTGTTTAGGTGAGACCCTCTTGGAGGATGTCCACGTCACTAGGGATATTGATGACAGCACCCAGCTTGCAGTCATCTGCAAACTTGGTCAGCCATAGCCCACAGGTTTTGACCCACACCTCAAGAAAGTATATCCCAAACAACAGAGACCCCAAGTCCAATCCCTGGGGTACACCACTCATAACGGATCTATTGCTTGATGCAGTTTTCCCTATTTTGACTAGGTGGGTTTTATCAGTGAGCCAGTTTACTACCCATCAGGTAACATATGGATTGACACCTAGTTAAGTGAGTTTATCTATTATACCAAAGTGGGGAATAGTATTGAAGGTTTGGTCAGGTCAAGGTAGGTGGTGTGCACTGTCTTCCCCTTGTCCTTGGCTTCGGTGACTGTCTCAAAGAAGTCAACCAAATTAAACAGGTATGACCTCCCCTTGCTGAAACAAAACTGTGTGGGATCAAGTGTTCAGAGGTTGCCAGTGTCCTTGTTAATGAGGTCCATGATAATCTGCTCCATGGCCTTGCAGATCAGGCTAGTTATGCTGATGGGTCTATAATTTCCTGGATCGGTGGATGCTCCACCTTTGTGCAAAGGGTGACAGTGGCTGTCCTCCACTCAGCTGGGAGGAAGCTGGTGCTCAGGCTTTGGTTGAATAGGGTGCCTAACGGTGCTGCAAGTTCCTGCCTGAGTTCATGTAGGATGCAGCCTGTGATGTTATCAGGTCCTGTGGAGGCTGTATTTTTTGCCTTTGAGAGAGCAGTGATGACTTGCTCCCTAGAAATATAGGGTGGGGGGCAGGATCTGAGGATGCCCTGGTTTACTGATGGAGGGACAGAGGGGTGATGTTTTATAACTGAACCTGTCTGCCAGCAGTTTGGCTATATCTACAGTGTTTGTGTATGTGGTGTCCTTGACCACCAGTTCTGAACAGATCTGAGTGCTTCATTTGAGATTACAGACATGTGTGAAGAAGGCCTTATGATTGTCTTTAGTAGATGTGACCAATTTGGACTCGAAGTTTGCTTTGGAGGGTTTCTCTAGTGCTCTTATTTGCTTGTTCAGGCTAAGGAGAGATTGCTTCCAATTAGGTACCTGCTCCTTCTTGGTCCTGGACAGCAATTTTTTTCCTTTTCTTATAGAGTTTATTTATTGCAGATGTCCACCAGACAGGTTTACTCTTCCTTGAGGAGGAGGATTTTGTCCTGTCAGGTATTCCTGATTCCATGCAGCTAATACATGCTCATATAGTACTTTAGTGTAGGTTTGGACATATGTGCCAGATCCTATGGAGGGGGAAGGGGGCTGTGAAGCTGTTTATACCTTCCTTCAGGAGGTTATAATCAGCTTTGGAGAAGTTATTTTTGTTTGACCCTAGCTGGGGGGGGGGGGGATTGTGACTTCAAAAGTGATCGCTTTATGGTTGCTTCTTACCAGGGAGGATGACATTGTAGGGATTCTGCAGTGGTTATTCATGTTGGTTAGTACCAAGTCCATTGAAATGTTTACTTTTTCTGGGAAAGTTATTTCTGTCTACAACTGAATTCAGCTATTCTGGCTGTTTTTGGTTTATGTTTTTGGTAGACTACCTGGTTTATGGCTCTGACATCTGCAAGAGGGTATCTGGGTTGCAACTATTCATGTTGGATTAACCCTTTTGATTTTCCATGCATATAGGCTTATCTCTAGAAAAATCCCCCCATATATGCCCCCATATAAAAAGCTCAAATGGTGTAGTGATACATTGATATGACTATGGTGTACAGGGTCATGGGTTCAAGACCTGGCAGGGCTGGTAATTTAACCTGCAACAACTGGAGAGGGCACAACAGTATCTCACAAAGAGGATCCTAGGCCTTAAACATTTGTCCTATATGGACAGACTAAAAAAAAAAACTCCAACTATTCTCTGTCTCATATCGCCTACTTAGAGGCGATCTCTGCTTGACTTACAAAGCCATATCTGATCCAGCTCTGTTAGAAATGGTACATCTGAAGAAATCCCAATCCCTCTGCACCACACACTCCGGAGACCTCAACCTCATTATCACAATCAACAGAACATGCTGGAGGGACAGGTTCATAACCCAGAGACTGCCCATGCTATGGAATAGACTTCTCATACATGTCAAGCAGAGCACCTCACTGGCCATCTTCAAAAGAAATCTTGATGAGTGGATGGGAAATAGAAAATTCACCTCAGGGATCACTCCAGTGGCTTTACATGACAGAGGCACTGGGAACTAAGGTCGGGTGGCACAATGCCAGGGTGATCCTATGGGCTAGGCTTGTAAAGGCTCCAGGGCCATTAGTCTAGTACACACCTATGAACCTATATATGTGCCCTTATTACTTCCAGAGTGTACATTGAATCTAGCCATCTGTCTGCCACATATCTTTCAGCATTTAAATGATGTGGAGAATCTATTCTATATAAACTGGTCATGCTTTTGTAACTCTATTATTATCTTCTCTGTACAAAGTACTTTAGGAAAGCTATACAGCTGTGGAATTTCTAGTATGAGACTGGAACAGGACAATGTTTATCAGCTCAGAGTTCCAGTTGTTTCTTCTTTATTATATCTGTTTTTGTTATTCTCACCATAGTAAAACATTTCCAGGCAGGGTTGAGGCACATTCTAATAGAGCCTTGATTTCTTTGATGCTATAAAGGAGAAAAGTGGACTCTAGAAGCATTGTAGAGTCAGCTACATGGTCCACTGTACATGCTTTCACAAAGCATTACATACTGGATTCCTTTACCAAGTCCAGGACTGGTTTTGCAAGGACCATTTTCCAAGGGTTCCTGGACCCTTGTCCTTCCTACTCCCAGGCTGGATTACTCATTTAGTAGCCAAAACCTACTGCAGCAGGATGAATGAAGACCATAGTATGGGTGTATACATTACAGTTACCATAACAGTAGATGCTGGAATTTCTCACTGCTACAGTAGCCATACCGCAATACCTACCCTTCACCCCCCTTCTACTGTATATAGTTAGTTGTTAGGATAAATAGTTATGCTTGTTTCTGTGGAGTTTCAAGACATGTAAGCTTTATCTTTTTGTTTTTGGCAAGAAAATCCTGAAGTTGTCAACAGTGTGATTGCTGATTTCCCTCCAGGTGATTGATCAGTCAGCAGTTAGAATGTTGGTATGGGATGGAGAAGTTTTTTTTAAGATTGGATGGTTATTGTATCGTATGCTGGATATAAACCCAATTAGCTAAAGGCTTCTGCAGCTGTGAAGAATTCAAACATCTGCTAAGTGCAACTTACACAACTCTACTATGTTCATCAAAAATCACTGCTGCAGTAGCAACTGTACTATATTCATCATAAATCACTGCTGCAATAGCCTATAGCTGTATGGATTATATTGTGTTGAGGTTATAGCAGCTGGACAGTCTACCAATGCTTTTGTCCCATTGACACATGACCAGGCTACTGCTGGCACAAGGGAGAAAGTCAGCAGCTTGGGTGCCAAAGTATTCAGTACCTTTTTTCTGACTTTTATAAGTACTTCTCCTGGCTACAAAAGATCAACAGTTGGCTCTTTTCTCCATTGCTGAGCAGATAGGTCCCTATTTGGGAATACCTTCCACACTTTTTTCTGTATTTTAATATTATGTGTAATATTCTGTGAAAAAATGTAGTGTTTCTTTAAAAATACTGGAAATTTTCATGTGTTTATTATTTTGATGGAACTGGCTAGTCTGTCAGAGTGTTTAACTTCTAATCTAATGTTGTTAATCTTCTTTCCATTCATCACTGATGGGTTCGGTTCCCAGCTCTCAGAAACCAAGCTCACGCCAGTCAAAAATCTCTTGAACTAAGTCTCTACTCAGAATGCCCTTCTCCCTGTTACCTCAGATCTCATTTGCCATGTAGCCATAAAGCTGCATTTCAGCTGAGCTCTCAGCTAAGTGGAACTTATTTGATATTTGTGTGGAAAATTTTTGATATCTTCATATTTTATTAAGTGATTAGTATTTCCAGTGTCTTTTCTCCTATCTAGCCTTGTTTTTTCCTCTCTACTCTACCTGTTGTTACCATTGGTAAACTTTCAAGTACCATTGTTGGTACTGCCTTTCCTCCCTTACCCTTGTCGTATTTCTTCTATACCATAGTTGGTACTGTATTTCTTGTTCAACATATTAGCTTTGGCTTTTATTAAGGTGTTTCCCTTTTTTCTCTACATATCAGTGTATTGTTATATTTGTCACTTTTCTGAATGGTATTTGTCTTTGTTCTAGTTGGATTATACAGTTGGCCTGCGGTGTCTTTCTATCAAGATGTCAGATAAAAAAGGGACTTCAGGTTTTAAGCATTGTGCTTCATGTAAGGGCAAGTTACCTAATAGTGATTCTCATGATGACTGTGTATACTGTTTGGGAGTGCCCCACCTTCGGTGCAGCCTCCGTGTAACATTTGTCAAAGTTTCAGTCAACGCACTCTTAATGAGCTCAAAAATAAACTGATCCTGAAAGGGTTACTCAAGTCTCCCTTCTCAGAGGCCATTTCTGCGATGGAGGTCTCAACCCCTCCTACTAAGGACAAAAAGAGATTCCACTCTGTTCCTTCTTCACCATCAGGTGATAAGAGCAAGCCTGGGAAATCAAAGTCTCAAAGTTATCTTCAGAGCATGAATCTACCTCTATGGCTCCATCTTCCTTGGTTCTGATCATCTCGAAACCTTCGATACCGGTGCCAGTTTTGGCACCGGTCCTGCCTCCAGCACCGATCATAGACCTTACTACCCCCTATTTTGACTTCAGCACCTGTGGCCACTTGGGCTCAGGGCACACCTTCAACTACTCCATTAATTACCATTTTGGAACAGACCAGTTTGGCTCTGAGTGCCACTTCGGTACCAAGCGTTGTACCGACCTCACTGGATTTAACCCCTTTACTTCCAGTCTCGAAACTAGAGACTTCGGTGCTGGCAGACCTTGCACCACGGACCCGATACTCCCCTTCCATAGATCTGTTTCTGGGACAAGCGTATAGCCCCTTCATTGAACATCCTGACTCCCCGTCCAGAGTATCCACTAGATCCACCAGGAGACTGTCAGAACACGACGTGGTGCACCTTGTGGACCAGCTGTTGTTAGCCAGGGGGATCCCCACACTTTTGAAGACCCATCCACCTGCAGGACTTGGATTGACTTATCCACAGACTCCATCTTTCACTCCTCCTTCGACCATCTCGGTTCCGAAGCTGTCTTCTCTAACATCCTTCTTGGAACCCATCAACTCGGCACCTATGGTGCATCCCACTCTAGCTCTGAGTTTGTCCCTTTGGTCTTCAATTCCCACTGAACCGGTCCTTCCTCAATCTGGGGATTTTGGGATGGGTGCTTTGGCCTGGGGTACGGAGCCATCTTTCTCCTCAGTTCCATCCTCGGTGCAGATAGCCATGTTCATTGGAGCGGGGTGTGACCCCAGTCCCAAGGTTATCTTTCTCGGTTCTGGGCTCCCATCCCTCTTTGGGCAGGCCTGCCTTCCACCCAATGGAGAGGGCTCTTGCTTCTGGCAGTGCTCCTTTTATGTTGGAACCCCAGTTTTCACCCCTTGAGCTACAGGTGTCATAGACCACCCCCCGGGACACTGGGCAGAGAAGCCACAGGACACCCCTGTTCAGGGTACCCACTCTTCCGAGTCCTCCTCAGCGACTGCCACTGATGAGCCCCCTCGAAAGAAGACATGCAAGAGGAAGCACATGTACTCTCCTGAGGAGTCCTTAATGGAAGACATGGACTACAATGATGGTGAAGGGTCCCCACAGTCACCTCCTGATGATGTATCCTTTGGAGACATCCTGGAAATGTTAAAGCAGAGAGGTGACTGGAAGCCATCCAACCCTTTATCTGAGGAGTCTGTGTTGCTGCAGGCTTTTCACACTCAGCCTTCTACCTCTTGGGTGACCCCACCTGCTGATGAGCTCATCCAGCTCATCATGCAGCATGCTTGGAAGAACCCTAATTCCATTGAGGTGATCCCCCGGAGACCAGACAAAATTCTTTCCTCTCCCGAGGAGAACCTGCATTGGCCCAAAGGGTTACCAGTTGATGCTGTGGTGGTGGCAGTGGTCACAAAAAAGGACATGGCTGAGGAAAGTCTTGCTGTCCACCCACCCAACAGGGAGTTCTGGGTGGTGGACAGACTTGGGAAGTGTGTTTTTGCATCACGGACCTTTGCTATATGGTCCCTGAATTATTTGGCACATTTTACTAGGCTCCAGAGGGGACTTGATCTCTGAACTCAATGAGATGCTCGCAGGACAGTTGAAGTCAGGGACAAAGTGGTCTTGCAGCTTACAACCCTGGAATCAATATCCAACTCATCCATGAGGTTGCTGTCACATGCGACCAAAGGGGCAGCTAGAGCAGCGGGTTCGGGCATTGTTATGAGGCGTCATGCCTGGATGCACATTTGTGACCTCGTGGATCCCTTCAAGTCTTCCTTTCTGAATGCTCCCATCGAAGCTTTGTTCCTTTTTGGTGCCAAAGTAAAGGAGACTCTAGCCAGGTGCGAGCAAGATGGAAAGACCATGTCTGCCATAGGCCTACAGTTTTCCAATGCTCAATGTACCTTCTCCAGGAATCAGAGGAGTGGGAAAATGTAGTATAAAAAATCTCAGGGGTCTTTTCGTGCCACACGTGGTGATGATACCCCCAGGGGCAGAGGGGGTAACAATTCCAGAAGATGCCCCTATAGGGGCAGAGGGGGTCCTTGTAACCAAGGCTCCAAGGATTCCTTCTCTAGATAGCCTTATCAATGCTCCTGAGGAGCAGCCCAATTGCTTATCTCTGGAAGCAGTCAGAGGTCGTTTCTCTCTGCACCAAGCTGCCTGGCAAACTATCACCACCGATCATTGGGTGCAGAGTATCATCACCAGAGCAGCAGGGATCCAGTTTTACTTGAGATTCTTTTTGGTGCCAAAAATGACAGGGGACTGGAGACCCATTTTGGATCTCAGCAGCTTAAACAAGTCTGTCACCCAAACCAAATTCTGGATGGTCACAGTTCAGTCCATTCTTCCCTTTTTAAGAGAAGGGGATTGGATGTGCTCTATAGATCTCCAGGATGCATATTACCACATCACCATGGAGAAATGCTCAAGGAGTCTGCTTCGCTTCTGGCTAGGGGCCAGTCATTATCAATTTCATGCCCAGCTATTTGGTCTCTCTACAGCCCCCAGAGTGTTCACTAAATGCATGGCAGTGGTCACAGCTCACTTGAGACTAAAAGTATTCTGGGTGTTTCCATACCTGGACAACTGGCTCCTCACCGCCCCCACCGAGCATCTTCTGGTAACAGCACTGCATTATACCCTCTCTCTGGCAAAATTGTTGGGAATAATGATGCATTGGGAGAAATCAAACCTTACTCCTACACAACAAATAGAGTTCATTGGAGCGGTGTTAAATACTCAGTCCTGTCTTGTATCACTCCCACTTCACAGACTACATCAATTGAGGCTTCAGCTCAGAGTGATACTCTCTCAAACAAAAGTCTCAGCAAGGGAAGTTCTTCAAGCCCTAGGCTCTATGACAGCTTCATTCCCAATAGTGTCTCTAGCAAAGCTACATATGTGGATCCTGCAATGGCTCCTTCTTTGTCAATGGTTTCCAAACTATCATCCCCTCGGTTACCATATTCGAATTACCAACTCCTGCAAACAGGACCTCCTTTGGTGGATGAGGCCAGACGTAGAACTTTGGAGTCACCCATTTCAATCCCCTCAGCCCACAGCCATTGTAACCACAGATGCTTCCCTGATCAGGTGGGGGGGTCATTTCCAGAGAAAGACTGTCCAAGACACATGGTCCACCTCAGAGGCCCACCTGCATATCAGTGTTCTGGAACTGAAAGCTGTGTTGTTAGCGTTTCAGGCCTTCCATTCGACTCTCCCTTCTGGGACAATTGTAATTCAGTCAGACAATATGTCAGTGATCTGGTAGATCAACAAGCAAGGAGGAACCAAGTCCTACCCTCTGTGTCAAGAAACAATGAGAATTTGGCAGTAGGCGATAGCTTCCAACCGCTTTCTGATAGCAATGCATATCCAGGGGAGCTGCAACATGATTGCTGACAAACTGAGCAGATGCATCCTCATGCCTCATGAGTGGTCTCTCAACCCCGAGGTGGCATCAGAAATCTTCAGCCACTGGGGCCAGCTTTGCTGTGATCTTTTGCCTCCCCATCAAACAACAAGTGCAGCAGCTATTTTGCCATACTTCCCCTGGAGGGGGAGTCACCGAGGATATTCTAATCCACGATTGGTCGACGGGACTTCTTTATGCTTATCCTCCCATCCCCCTGATTCCACAATTTCTAAAGGAAGCTCTTTGGTTGAAATGCAAACTGATCCTCATAGCCCCATTCTGGCCTTGACAAGTTTGGTTCCCCTTCCTTCGGCCCCCCTAGTATACCCGCTGTGGATTCTGGACCCTCTACCAGATCTGATTACTTACCCTCAAGGGTTGAGTCACCCAAATCTGTCCAGTCTCAAGCTGACAGCTTGGTTTCTCCACTTCCACTAGTCACCAGGCAAGCTAATCTCTCTTCTCCTGTTTGAGACATCATTCTGGCCTCTCACAAACCATCCACCAGAAGACTATATCAGGATCAATGGAAAAGGTTCTCCATCTGGTCCAAGGATAACATGCTAGACCCGTATTCAGCTCCAGTAACTGCAGTGCTTCAATACTTGGCTAAGTTTTTTGATAATAGAGCCTCTGCCTCTACTGTATGAGTACATCTAGCGGCAATTTCCAATTTCCACCGTGGTATAGATGGCACCCCTCATCTCTTTACACCTATGCAAGGCCTTCCTTAAGGGGACCTCCCATATCAGGCCTCCTGTCAGACAGCCCATGGAACCATGGAACCTCACTTTAGTCCTTCAGTCTTTGACTCAAAAACCTTTTGAACCTGCTGCAAAGTGTGACCTAAAGTTTTTGCCTTGGAAATGCTTGTTCTTGGTAGCCATCACATCTGCCAGAAGGGTCTCAGAGCTGCAGGCATTATGTATCAAGAGGCCTTATCTGGTCTTTCATAAGGACAGAGTATCACTTTGGATGAATTCATCCTTCCTTCCCAAAGTTGTTTCTGAATTCTCCATAAACCAGACCATTGATCTACCAGTGTTCTTTCTGAATTTTGCCAATAGAGGAGAGTACTGCCTTCACTCTTTTAGATGTACATAGACAACTGAGATTCTACTTAGACAGGACCAAACTTATCCTCAAATCGGAACAGAGTTTTATCTCTTCTTCTATACACAGAGTGGGAGAGGCTGCTTCCAAGGTTACATTATCAAAATGGCTAAGAGACTGCATACATTTCATTTATTCCCTCAGTAAAAACCTATGCCAAAAGTTAAAGCTCACTCCACTAAATCAATAGCAACATCTGTAGATTTCCATTCCAGGGCTTCCATGGATGACATCTGCGCAGCAGCTACATGGGCTAAACCTCATACCTTTATCAATCATTACAAATTGGATTTGGTCTCCAGAGGGAGACCTGCCTTTGGCTCAATGGTACCCATGAATGTTCTTCTATAAGGGCTGCCCATGGACCTCGAGGTATCTTGGAATTCTGTCCCATCAGTGATGAATGGAAAGAAGATTAACAGCATCAGATAAAGAAGTTATGTCTTACCATAAAGTTCCATCTGTGTTGTTTATCTTCTTTCATTCGTCACTTCCCAACCTCCTTCCCCTTCCAAAGGCTCCTGGGACATGCTTTGGGTCTAAGTGGTGCCCTAGGGTATTTGTGCAGAAATGGTCTTGACATTACTTCTTTTTCCTCTAGCAAACTCGATCTGAGGTAACAGGGAGAAGGGCATTCTGGGTAGATACTTAGTTCAAGAGTTTTTGTCTGGCTCGAGCTTGGTAAAAAGACCAACTCAGTTCTGAGAGCTCGGAACCAAACCCATCAGTGATGAATGAAAGAGGATAAACAACACAGATGGAATGTTATGGTAAGACATAACTTCTTTTTCTTTAGCTCCTAGTGCTAGGGCTGAATTGGGGGTCTTTGGGAGGAAAGGTTGACTTTTTTAATTATTGTTTGTATGTATTTACTGGGGCTTTCATGCTTTGGGAGTGTGAGTGTGTGTAGTTCTTGCAAATACTTCCTTTGACAATTTACATGTTCACTGATTCCTACTAGTAGTGCTAACTGAGGATCGGGTCTCATTCTCAGCAGAACTACAGAAAAGCTTACCTGTCCCATGGTTATAACTTCTTCAGGACCTAGGAAAAAGAAAACATGCAAGGAGCACTTGCCAACATAGTGGGCTCCGCTGGTGCCTCAGCACTTGGTGAGTGACTCTGCCATGGACATTACTGAGTCCTAAATCATTCACTTCTGGCTCAGGAGCCCTCTGGTGTTAAGCCACCATGGTTCCAGGGTTAGCCATGCCCTCTGTGCCTGTTCAGGTACCCTCAGAGGGCATGAGAAAAACACTTCCTTTGATCTTGGGAGTGCATCCCAGTGTCGACAATTTGAGAGACCTCTTTCCTGGGATGATGTTCCATCCTTGAGTTGGTCCCCTTCTAGGGATGTCCCTAGAAACATTTAGTGCAGGCTTTAAAACCCTTTGAATATGACTGGAATTTTTGTGGAAAAAATAAATAGGTCAGTTTCCTCACTTTATGAGGATTCCCTGTCAGATGAACATGAAAGAGATAGGGCATCTTCTTTTTTTTCTGCCCATATGATATACTAAAAATATCACCACCTTACAAATCATCTCCAGTAATATGTGCCAGTTCTTTACTATAACCTCCATAATGAGCACAACTGCCTAACTTTCACCAAAGCTAAATTGCTCCCAGTACATTTGAGAGCCAACCTCCTACTAGGATCACTAATTCATAAAGCCCTTTCTCCTGAGACCTTGTCCCCACACACTAGAAACATTTCACCAAAACCTCCATGTATAATCTCAGGGTATCTCTCAGTCTCAGTCCATCCAACTAACTCCATAAAGTAAACTTTATTGCAGTGACTATGGAACTCCATTCCTCTCTCAATCTGAGACATTTAAAAGTACTCAGACTTCATACAACAGCTCAAGGAACACCTCTTCACCCAAGCAAAGTACAGCTGCATTAACTCAGGTCACATTACATGAACCGTGCATAGCACTTTCACACATCCTTTTATATCCATATTTCATCCTTCCTTATCTCGTCTTGCCTCCAATTCACTATATATATATATATATATATATATATATATATATATATATATATATATATATATATATATATATATGTGTGTGTGTGTGTGTGTGTGTGTGTGTGGTGGTGCTGCGGTAGCATTGTCACCTCAAAGTAAGTCGCTGTCCGGTTCGATTCTCAGCTAGAGCGTCTTCTGCGTGGAGACATGAATGAATGGGTACCTTCGTTGAAGGTTGTGCATCAGACCTGGCAAGTGCGTAAAATCAACTGCCAATCATTAGCGGATTGGAGTTCGCTGTGGCGACCCTAACCGGGAAAAGCTGAAATACACAAACATATATATATATATATATATATATATATGTATATGTATATATATATATATATATATATATATATATATATATATATGTATATATATATATATATATATATATATATATGTATATATATATATATATATATATATATATATATATATGATGAGTTTGTGCCTACTGAATGGCACACAGCAACGGTTATCTCACTCCACAAAGGGGGCGCCACCATGGACCCTGGGAACTACCACCCCATTAGCCTGACGAGCCTGGTCTGCAAGGCCATGGAATGTATCATCATGGAGCTTATAAACAAAGACATAGGTAATCTCCAAACTCTGGACCCCAATCAGTTTGGGTTTGTAAAAGGTAGATAATGTCTCCTAAACCTGATTGTCTTTTTGAAGCAGTCACAAGAGCCATAGACTAGGGTAAGGTGGTGCACAAAGCCTATCTTGACCTCGACAAGGCTTTCAACACCATCCCCCACTCTGGAATTATAGATGTTAAGTTGTCTATCTCACCTTCATTCTTGCTGGTTGGGTTCAGAGCTGATCCTCGTCTCCAACTTGGCCATCTTCTAAAGCTCGAGAGCTACAAACTGGCTCAAGGCCTCCCCATATCCCATGATGCCTGGCGCTAGATACCCAGATTTCATTTGCTGCTTCTGCTATGAGGTTGCTCTACTGGCTCAGGTCATATAAAACGTCTATATTGTCTTTTTTCTGTCACAATTTAGTAAATATTTAGAGTAGAATTATCGTTTAGTTATTTCCCTTATATTGTATAAGTTTTTGTAGCTGAATCCTTGTCTTTTCTCTTCAGAAACTCATTTTACTTAGAGAGTTTCCCCTCCTCGTTCTACTTCTCCCTTTTTCCTCTAAGGTTTTCTGTTTAAGTTAGAGGATAACCTTATCTCTAGGTGCCCGTTTGAGTTAGAGGATAACCTTTTTCTTCTCTATCTATTTCTTAAAAAAAAAAAAAAAAAAAAATCTTTTCTTATAATCACTGTTAGTTAGTTTGGCTGTACTTATTACAGTTGTTGGTGTACTGTGGGTTCTGGTAACTTGTAGTGTATTGTTGTTGTGTCACTGCTTTAACCTTTGTTTGAGTGTGTTTTTCCTTTGGGCTTGCCTGTCAATATGTCCAAGGATCCTATGCCATCTGGATTCAAGAAGTGTGACTCATGCTGTCATTAGATGTCTCTGACAGATGGTCACACTTCTTGTGTTTATTGTCTGGGTGCCGTGCACCTGCAGGACTCTTGCTCCATTTGCCATCCATTCAGTCCAAGTGTCCTGCAGGAGCACAAAAATAAATTGATCCTTAGAGGTTTACTTAAACCTCAAGATTCACCGGCTAAGGCTCAGCCTGTGAAATCTTCCAGGGCACCTAAACCGTCGGCTCCCAGTTTGGAGCCATCGTTGGGTGAATCTGTACCTTCCATTTCGGCTCTGGCTGGAACCAATGCTCCTCCCTCCCAGTCAGCTCCGATACGCTCTTTGGAGCCTTCTGAGAGTCGAAAAAGGTCCAGGTCTCCCTCTCTGGAATCGATACGCTCGGCTCCGAGATCACCTCTGCTCCAATCAGAGCATAGTAATCGCTCATCCCATTCTTCTCGGTCCTCAAGACTTTCGGACCATAACTTGGAAAGAGTGGTCAGCAGACTGCTAAAATCACAGGCCCTGGCTAAAATGTTGTCCAACCCCCCCTCACCAGGGGTCGGCTCCGTCCATGTCTGCAGATATTCCTCCTCCGACTCACCCTTTGAGCTCGGAGCCGGAGTTCATGGGGGTTCGAGTCGTGGAACCGTCGGCTCCGATACCTGCTCCTTCAGTTCCATCGTCGGCTCCGATCACTTCCATGGTTCCGTCCTTGGAGGGATCTGGGTGCCAGGACTCCCTTGTCGGCTCCGAGGAGGTGCATGGCATTGGACACTTGTCCGACACCGCTCTCCCCCTCGGAGCCTCGGATCAGGTGAGTTCGGCTCCCACATCGGCCTCTGAGCCTTCCCCCTCGGTGCGGAGGGGGATTCTGATTTCTTTTGAACTGGATCCCTCTCTCTGTTCCAATCGGGATGCCTTTGAGGTGATGAGGAGTGTTCTGGCCCCTGAGCCAGTGCCACGATCGACCCCTCAGCTCCTCTTCCTATGGTGCCTGTGTCAGCCTCTGCCTCTCTTCCAGACCCCAAGCTTGGGGATCCAGCGCCCCAGGACACCCCTTTGGGTGTATCTTCCTCTTCCCAGGCCTCCCCTAATCATTTAGAGGCGCCACCTAGTAAGAGGCAATGCAAAAAGAAGCATGTTGACTCCCCTGAGTCTGTCACATCAGACACCGACTTAGAGGATTCAGAAGGGTCTCCGAGGTCCCCCTCTGAAGATGTCTCCTTCTCAGACATCCTTGGGATGCTTAGACAGAGGGGGATCTGCCCTAAGCCCTTCCGAGGATGAGTCAGTATTCCTGGACGCGTTTGGATCCCGACCTTCCACCTCCTGGGTGTCTCCACCTTTCGACCCACTGATGTCTGTGGTGGCTCGGAAGGCATGGTCAGCTCCAGACACAGTAGAACCGACCCCAAGAAGACCAGAAAAATTCATTACTGCACCACAGGACAAGCAATTTTTGACAAAAGGTGTCCCTGTTGATGCCATGGTGGTAGCGGCGGCCACGAAGAAGGAGTTGGCTGAAACTTCTTTATCTGTTCATCCCCCTAACAAGGAGTCTAGGATGATGGACAGATATAGGAAGCGGATGTTTTCTTCAGCGACTTTTACCATGAAGTCTCTGAATTACTTGTGCCACTTTACCCATGTACAGAGGGATCTCCTTAAAGAGCTTGGAGATACCCTTCAAGATCCATCAGCTGAGGGGGCCCAGGCCAAGGTTTCCTCCCAGTTGGCGACTCTTAATTCAGTGGTTAACTCCTCCATGAGACTCATTTCTTATGCAGCCGATGGGGCGAGTAGAGCCGCAGGCACAGGCATCGCTCTGAGAAGATACACTTGGATGCGACTTTGTAACTTTGTGGAATCTTTCAGAGCGTCTTCCACCAACACCCCTTTGATGGTTACTCTCTCTTTGAATCTCAGGTGAAGGACACCATTACCAAGTGTGAACAGGAAGGCAAGACTCTCTCTGCTGTAGGGGTCCATTTTTACACTCCTTCCAGACCATATCCCAAGGGTCAGAAGAGTGGAAAGATGTGGTTCCAGAAATCCCAGGGAGCCTTACCTGACACACGTGGTGAGTTTCCCTCCAGGGGCAGAGGAGGGAACAATAACAGATGCCGCCCTCGTGGCAGAGGGGGGTCTGCAAAATCAGGGCAGCAGAGAATCTTTCTCTGACAAGCCCTTCCAGCATCTCTGAAGGGTTACACGGCTGTCCACCTCTGGAGGCAGTTGGGGGAAGATTATCGCTGTACCCAAGAGCCTGGCAAGACAAAACACAAGACAAATGGGTACAGTCTGTTATATCCGGAGATTACAAAATTCCCTTAGTTCGCGCACCATTCTTGCCAAACAAGTCCCTTCCAGATGTTCCACCTAATCTAAGGGATCATGCAGTTCAGGAAGTTGCAAAACTGCTAAGAAAAAGGGCCATCCAGCAAGTCCCAGCAAACCAGCAAGGATCCGGAATTTACTCCTGGTTCTTTTTGGTACCAAAAAAGACAGGGGACTGGAGACCCATTTTGGATCTCAGCAGACTAAACAGGTCTGTACAAAGAACCAAGTTTCGAATGGTCATGCTACAGTCCATTTTACCCTTCCTGGGTCAGGACAATTGGATGTGCTCCATAGATCTTTAGGATGCGTACTACCACATCAAAATGGACAGGCACTCCAGAAGATTCCTGTGCTTCCAGCTGGGAGCCAGCCATTATCAGTTCAGAGCTCTGCCCTTTGGTTTCACCACAGCCCCCCGGGTTTTCACCAAATGTATGGCAGTAGTTACCACTCATCTGAGACGTCAAGGATTCCAGGTGTTTCTGTATCTAGATGACTGGCTCCTCACTGCTACCACCAGGCATCATCTTCTGCAAGCCAGAGACTATACCATACAGACGTGTTTCAGACTAGGTATCACTATAAATTTCAAAAAATCTGCTTTGTCGCCTTGTCAGTCAATCACCTTTATAGGCGCAAACTTAAATACAAAAGACAGGTCAGCCAGCCTTCCACCAGACAGGTTGTTAGTCATTCGGCAGCATGTCCAGATCTTGTTAGGTTGCAAGAGAATTCAAGCCTGGTTCGTACTTCAAACCCTGGGACTCATGGCAGCGGCAATCATACTCGTCCCTCTGGCCCATTTCCACATGAGGATTCTCTAATGGCTCCTTTTCACCCAATGGTCCTTTCAGCAGCTTCCCATGTTTCACATGATTATCATTACAGAAACATGCAAAAAGCACCTTGCGTGGTGGATGGTCTCCCCATCAGTACCCCTGGGCAGACCATTTGTACTTCCCCCTCCAGTTGCTACAGTAACCATGGATGCCTCCCTGATTGGGTGGGGGGCATTATCAGGGCAGAACAGTCCAAGGCACTTGGCAACTTCAGAAGTACCATCTGCACATAAACGTCTTAGAGATGAGAGTCGTGCTTTTAGCATTGCAAGCTCTTCAGGACTCTCTTCCTACCGGGACAGTTGCAATTCAAACGGACAATATGTCAGTTGTATGGTACATCAATAAGCAGGGCGGAACCAGGTTCTACCCCCTATGTCAAGAAGCACTCAGACTCTAGCAGTGGGCGATCTCTTCCCAATGGTTTCTGACTGCAACGCATATCCCTGGGAAATCCAACATCATAGAAGACAGGCTGAGCAGAGCTATTCTGATGCCTCACGAGTGGTCTCTGAATCAAGTAGTGGCGGACCAAATCTTCAGTAAATGGGGGCAACCTTGCTGCGACCTCTTTGCCACCCCCTTCAACAGCAAGTGCAGCAACTTCTTCTCTCTCCTTCCACATCCAGAGTATTCCCCCAGAGACGGTCTAGTCCACGATTGGCCTCAGGGACTTCTATATGCATTTCCCCCGTTTCCTCTAATTCCCAAGCTGATACAAAAAGTTACCGTACTGGGTTGCAAAATGATCCTCATTGCCCCATACTGGCCTCGACAAATATGGTTTCCATTCCTCCATCATTACCTTATCGAGCAGCCTTGGACTCTGGAACCAATTCCAGACCTTCTGATCCATCAGTCGGGCAGGCTGCATCACTCCCTACAATCTCTCAAGCTCACAGCTTGGTTGCTCCACTTCCAACCCTAGCCAGGCTTCTGGATATCTCCCAATCAGTGCGTGAAATCATTTTATCATCGCACAAGTCTGCCACTAGAAAAACTTACACTAGTAAGTGGAAACGTTTTTCTTCCTGGGCAGAGACTAAGAATATAGAGCCTTTTTCAGCCCCTGTTCACCACATCTTGGAATTCCTCGCGGAGCTTTTTCATGCTGGCTCTGCTTCGGCTACAATTAGAGTGCAGTTAGCCGCAATTTCAAATTTTCACATTGGCCTTTCAGAAAGTAGTATAATGTCTCACAAGCTTTGTAAGGCCTTCCTCAAAGGAACCACTCTGCTCAGGCCCCCGGTTAGAGATCCTCCACCCCCGTGGGATCTGAATTTGATTCTAGCCTCTCTAATTTTGCTCCCCTTCGAACCGGCAGCTTCCTGTTTGTTGAAGTTTTTATCATGGAAAATACTTTTTCTGGTAGCAATCACTTCAGCCAGACGAGTTAATGAGCTGCAGGCTCTTTGTACACGTCCCCGCTACCTAGTGTTCCACAAAGACAGGGTTGCTCTTAGGACTAATCCATCCTTCCTTCCTAAGGTCTCCTGAGAACAACTTGAATCAGTTCATTGACCTTCCTGTGTTTTTTCCCAACCATTCCAGCAGGGTGGAATATAAGTTACATCAGTTAGATGTTCACAGACAACTGCGTTTTTATTTGCACAGGACTAAGGCCTTCAGAAAATCGGATCACCTTTTCCTCTCTTATGCAGAGGGCAAACAAGGTATACCAGTATCAAAAGTAACTTTATCCAGGTGGCTGACTTCTATCATTACTTTTATCTATCAGATGAGGAATAAACAATTGCCTGTTAAACCAAAAGGGCACTCCACCAGAACATTAGCCACTCGGTTGCTTTTCAGGCTAGGTTGCCCATGGAATCTATTTGTGCAGCAGCTACGTGGGCAAACCCTCATACTTTCATCTCGCATTATAAGTTGGACGTGATTTCCAGGAGCAGAGCTGATTTTGGTTCCACTGTTCTGAAGAGTTTGTTCCATTGAGCCACCCGGGATATTAGGTGCAAGGGATGCTGTCCCAACCAGCAAGAATGAAGGCGAGATAAACAACTTAACATAAAGAAGTTATGTACCTACCATAACGTTCCATGTTAGTTGTCTCCTCTCACCTTCTTTCTTGTGTCCCCCCCCCTCCATCCCCCTATCCTACTAGACCGAGAAGAGTTTTCTCTATAATATTGCTCAGGCCAAGCCTTCTCTGGCTATCCCACTCTACCTAGTGGTCTTTATAGTTGGGCTTATGTATGACAAGGATAGGATTCCTTCATTATTTTGTCTGCTGTTAGTCTTACCAAATGAGATCTGGGTATCTAGCGCCAGGCATCATGGGATATGGAGAGGCCTCTAGCCAATTTGTAGCTCTCGAGCTTTAGAAGATGGCCGAGTCGGAGCCGAGGATCGGCTTCGAACCCAACCAGCAAGAAAGAAGGTGAGAGGAGACAACTAACATGGAATGTTATGGTAGGTACATAACTTCTTTATAAACTCACTAGACTGGGCATAAATCCTTATGTCACAAGATGGGTGGCCAACTGTCTCACTGACAGAACCCACACAGTGAAAGTAGCCTACTCCAAATCTGACTTCAGACCAGTGACAAGTGGAGTACCACAAAGTTCAGTCCTGGGTCGTCTCCTGTTTGGTATTTACTTCTCAGAAGTCTAGGCTAATACAGCAGGTCTTTGGCTAATGAAGTTCGCAGACTACTGCAAACTAGGAGCCATAATAGAATCGCCTAATGATGTGGACATTCTGCAAAGGGTCCTCACTGAGACTGATGCTTGGTGTCATGGCCTCAAGCTCAATGCCAAGAAGTACATTGTCATACCCTTTGGGAAAAACACTGTACCCATGAACTACCACATAGGCGGTAGCTTACTAAACACCAAAAGTGTGATAAGAGACCATGGGATACAGGTGGACAGTAGCCTCTCCTTTCATAATCGCATCACCACAGTAGTCAGGAAATCCTTCTATGTGGCACACCTCATCACAAAGGGGTTTCCCACCAGAAAAAAAGGTCATTGTTCCTCTCTACTCATCCCTCATCAGACCCATTATAGAGTACAATGCCCCATTTGGCATGTACCTCGCAAGACACCTACAACAGCTAGAAAGACCACAGAAATACCTCACTAAGAGGATTACCAGCCTCAAACATATACCATATTAAGACCATCTAAAAAAACTCCAGCTCTCCTCCGTCACATATCGCCTACTCAGAGGCGACCTCTGCCTAACATACAAAGCCATGTCAAACCCAGAGCTGTTGGACATGCTATACTTAAAGAAATTCCAATCTATCACACCCTCCAGGGACCTAAACCTTGTCACCACAATAAACAGAATGTGCTGGAGGGATAGATTCCTGTCCCAGAGACTTCCCATGCTCTAGAACAAACTACCCATTCATGTCAAAAAGCTCCTCATTGGCCCTCTTTAAGAAAAATCTTGACAATTGGATGGGAAATAGGAAATTCGCTCTGGGGATCACTTCTGTCACTCTGCTCAACAGGGGGCCTATAAACCTATGAACATATATATATATATATATATATATATATATATATATATATATATATATTTGTTTTTTAGCATATCCTGGTATCTGTAAATATGTTTTGTTCATTTCCTATGTGATCCTATTTACACCAGCTGTGCTTGTAAATGGTCCATTGAGATCAGTGCACTACTCCAGGAGTGCAATTTTCTTTCTTTAAAGCCGTTTCTTGGATGAACATGCTTCAGTGGAACAAGCTGATATTCCTTCCTCTTTGAGGAAATTTTAGAACTTTTGTAATAGTTGGATTTTCCAGAACCTACTTGGATTACTCCTTTGTTCCAACCTTGGAGGATGAGTTTGATTTTGTCTGCAATATGCATGTAGTCAGTCTGCAGCCACGTAAAAGGCAGTAGTCTTTAAAAAGCTTTTGCTTGGTTTGGAAAGAGAATATAGTCTGCTACTACATATATTATACATATATTGTATATATATATCTATATATCTATCTATATATATATATATATATATATATATATATATATATATATATATATATATATACATATCTATATATATATATATATATATATATATATATATATACACTCAGATATGCTCTGAGTTAGTGCAAAATGACAAAAATACACTGAACCCACAGACATTGCCAACATCCTGACAGACAGGTTCAGTGCAAACTCCCCAAATGAGCAAATGACTATCCCAACAGAGTGTAGCCTCCTGACATCACAGATGCACAGGTGAGAGCTGCCCTCTCCAAAGCAAAAACACAGCATCAATGGGACGGACGGTGTCCCGGCTGCTTTTACATGAGCTCCAAGAAGAACTGAACCCTCACTTAAAATCACTGTTCAGTCTCAGCCTTACAACAGGATATGTACCCAAAGAATGGCGTACTGCAACAGTGGTCCCACTCCATAAAGGTGGTGCCACAACAGACCCCGGAAACTATCGCCCTATAAGCCTAACTAGCCTGGTCTGCAAAGCTATGGAGCGTATCATCATGGAACTCATAAACAAAGACACTGGGAACCTCCAAACACTGGATCCTACCCAATTCGGCTTTGTTAAGGGCAGATCTTGCCTATTGAACATGGTCAATTTCTTTGAAACAGTCACCAAGGCCATAGACAAAGAGAAGGTAGTCCACACAGCCTACCTTGACCTTGCAAAAGCCTTCGACACAATACCCCACTCGGGCATCATAAATAAGCTCATCAGCTTAAATATCAACCCCTATGTCACAAGATGGGTTGCAAACTGACTTAGGGATAGAACCCACATTGTCAGAATTGCTGGTGCCATGTCAGACTCTAAACCAGTTACAAGTGGCATCCCACAAGGCTCAGTCCTGGGACCTCTCTTGTTCAGTATATATTGCTCTGAGGTACAGGCTAACACAGTAGGACTATGGCTGACAAAGTTTGCAGATGACTGCAAACTGGGGGCCATAATCGACTCGCCAGCTGACACAAGCATCCTCCAAAATGGTCTCACAGAGACGGATAACTGGTGCCAGAGCCATGGCCTAAAGCTAAATGCCAAAAAGTGCATAGTCATCCCCTTTGGGAAAAACAAAGTGCCCACAAATTACCACATAGGTGGTAATCCATTAAGTACGGAAGAAGTAATTAGGGATTTGGGGACCCAAGTAGATTGCAATCTCTCTTTTGACAATCACATTGCCAAAGTGGTTAGAAAGACATTCTATATAGCCCACCTTATCACGAAGGGGTTCACATCTAGATCAAGAGAGGTCATTGTGCCCCTCTAATCATCACTCTTTAGGCCCATAATTGAATACAATGCCCCATTTGGGATGTACCTTACCCGATACCTGATACAACTAGAAAGACCCCAAAAGTACCTCACCAAGTGGATCAAGGGACTCAAACAGATGCCCTACGCAGTTAGGCTAAAGAAACTCCAGCTCTAGTCAGTTGCTTACCGCCTACTCAGAGGCGATCTGTGCCTGACATATAAAGCCATGTCCATCCCAGAATTAATGGACATGCTCCACCTGAAGAAATCCAAATCCATGAGAACTACATGCTCCAGTGACTTAAACCTCAGCACAGAAATAAATAGAACATGCTGGAGGGACAGATTCATATCCCAGAGGCTCCCCTCACTCTGGAACAAAATCCCAATCCATGTCAGACAGAGCCCCTCAATGACCCTCTTCAAGAAGAATCTTGACGTTTGGATGGGAGATCGTAAATTTACCCCTGGGATCTCTTCTGTGTCACTGCTAGACAGAGGCATGGTAAACTAACCTTAAATGGGCTATCTTCTGTGACGTACTATACAGAGGCACAGTCAACTAATCTAAGAAGGGTGTCGAAAGCCAAACACACTCTGGCTAGGCTTGTAAATGCCCTAGGGCAGATAGCCTAGTATCAACCTATGAACCTATGAACTACACCAGCCTTCAGAATTCTGAATTACCTGACTCTTATGTTAATTTGTTGGCTTGTTTTTACAATATAAAAAGGATTTCTGCCTGTTTCCCATCTTCAGAACGTAAGTCCTCTCTGAATTCTGTTATGGCTTCTGTTTCTGAAGTAACTAAACATTTTTTGAAAGGTACTTATGACTGTGTTGACTTTGTATCCAGAGCTGTAGCTTCTGCAACTGTAATGAGGCATATTGTTTGGGTACACGATCAAAAGTTTTCTAAAGATGGTTAATCTGAACTCTTTTAATTAAGGAGGTTTTGTTTGCTCCTTCTGCTTCTCAAGAATTCAAATGGTTCAACGAAAGAAGGAAGTTGAGTCAGGGTGTTACTTTGATTTTTTTCAACCCTCCAAGACTGCTAAAACTTTTTTCCCGATATTTTTATTAAGGATAAAATAAGAGAACAAACACTGTCTAATACAATGATTATACTAAACAGACAACTTTTAACAACAATGAAACTAAATCAACTATTTACATTATTTACATAAGCCAAGTTGTTTACATCATCCAAGCTGTTTTTAACAGTAGTTCCTTATCAAGATAAGAGAAAATTTTACAATAGATCTCGGTGTTGCTCTGAGGGATGTGAGCACTTGCTTACAAATTGCCCTATGAGCTCTTTCTATACCAAATGAGAGCCCTTCTTACAAGTCTAAAATTCTGGGAATCCAATTATTAAAAAAAAATCATGTTCTCACCTTTTGTTTTCTCTGGTACTCAGAAAGTTCGAATATTGTATCTTCTCTCCTGATTTTCAAGGTCATCAGTTTTATTCATTAGCCATGTGTTTTGTTTGAGAAGAAAGTCTGTGTGCAGTTCATCCTTTTTTAATCTTCCATCTATGTCAGTTACGACTGTCTCCATGTCCATTATTTTATTCTGATGTTGTTGAAAAAGGACTCTAAAAACTTCAGTTTGTTCAGAACTATTCTCACTTAAATTCTCCAACTTTTGTTGGAAGTCATCTATCTTCAGTGATAGTGACTTTAGAGTGGAAGACACTAGCTGTAATTCTTTCCTCGGTGAAGCATCAGATTGTGAATACTTGGAGCTGTTCATTTTCCTTTAAGTTTAGTCTCAGATAATTTAACAGGAATTGTTTGGAATAAAAACTTCAAAGTTTGTAAAGTAAAATTTTAGATTATTAGTAACTAGATTTTATAAAATGTAAGTATGTGTATATATATATATATATATATATATATATATATATATATATATATATATATATATATATATATATATTCCTGTCTATTATATTAATTTTATAGAGCTCAGAAAAAGTGCTATGTTTAGCTGGCCATCTGGGCTCCGCCCCTACTGCTAAAACATCTGATTCCTTTTTGAACAAACAAGACAAGTAATTTCAGCTACCTACCAGCAAGCAGAATCTTAAGAAAAAGTGGTAGGAAGGGTTCACAAAAAAAGATGGAACCTTCTTGAAAAAGGGACAGCCCAATAATTCAGAATGGTAATTGTAGCATTCTTCCCTATCCCTTCCTCCCTTCATTCTATTTCTTTAAATCTGTTCTGGTCTAGTTCTCTACCTTTGCCTTTGGCATCTGGTTGTTTCAGACAAATGGGTTCTAACAATTGCTCAAAATGGTTATATGTAGCATGGGAAAGCCTACCTCCTTTTTGGGAAATCCTCCACATCCTCCAGATAAGACATCCTTATTCCATCCAGTCATCAATCAAATCCTTTTCTTGAGAATCACAGAATCAGTTTGCACAGACCAGTAAGGGAAAGGGGGGTTTGTTCCAGATTATTTTTGGTGGCAAAGAAAGATCTATCTTAGAGACCAGTTCTCATCCTATTCTTTCTGAACCTGTTTGTGAAAGTTCCAAAGTTCAAACTGGTGGCATTATACACACTGTTACCGTCATTCCTCCTCAATTCTTTTTTTTTTCTTTTTGGTAAAACTAGACTTGAAAGATGCTTATCACAGTCCCTTAATCACAGATGTAAGAAGTGTTCTTAGGTTTTCTGTGTCTGGATTACACTATCTGTTATCTACATTACTCTTTGAGTTATCTGCTTTGCAAGTGTGCTCACAAAGTCTCTAGCTCCTCTAATAGTCCATTGCAGATTGAATGACATTCACATTTTGTCTTATTTAGATGACTTACTTATCCTTGCAGAGTCTTTCTTCAAGTGTTAAAGGTCTATCATATGGGTAAACAATGTACTTATCAGTCTAGGATTCCAGATCAGCATTCAAAGATCCTCTTTGATTTCTTCTCATGGGATTGTATTTCTGGGGTTCCTGCTGAACTCCTTCATGCAAAAGGCATTCTTTCCTCAGGAAAAATCAGATCTCTATCTAGAAATTTTTTCTAAGTTTCTTCAATCAGTCTGAAACTTCAGCTTGAAATTTCTTAGGATTCTAGGGGTCATGGCATGTATAATTTGTATGACTTCTCTTGCCAGGTTGAACATGAGAAAAAAAATCAATATTTTTTAAAGTCTGTCTCGACTCATAGGATCATAGGAAGTTCATAGGAGATTACTAGGCTATCGACCCGGAGATCATTTCAAGCCTGCCCGTTTCATCACAATGTAATACCATAGATACTCTCGTCAGTACCCAGGATTGTATTTAGTAATGACTGCCCATGTCCAGGAGGGTTGTGAGCATTATCCCTGGCAAGAATTTATGGTGCCCCATCCACTCATCCAGGTTCCTTTTGAACAGTGTCATAGAGGTACTCTGCTTCACATGAATTGACAGTCTATTCCAAAGACTCAGCAGTCATTAGGAGACAAATCTGTCCCTCCAGCACATCCTATTCAAGTCGCAGGCCATATTTAGGTTCCTGGAATGGGTAGCTCTAGTCCCATTTGATTTACAGATATGCAGAAACGTTTTTAGGTTTGAGCCAGAGATTCCTGTGTAAGGCAGGCATAAGTCTCTCCTAAGAAGTCTATACAGCACTGAGTATAGTGACAGGGACTTTAATCAGTCTGAGTAAGGCACATGCTGCAGTCCCTTGCTCTTCTTATTTAGAAATCTCAGGAGTCTCTCCAGTTACTGCATGTGCTTTGTATAGTACATGCCGAAAGGGGCATTATACTCAATTATGGGCCTGATTAGTGACAAGTATAAGAGGGGTTATAACCTCCTTTGCTCTAGACGTGATGCCTTTGCTAATCAAATGTGCTATGTAGAAAGCCTTCTTTACCATAGTAGAAACATGGTGGTCAAAGTTAAGGTTGCAGTCTGCTTGTAATCCCAGATCTCTTACCACTTCATAGGTTCATAGGGAATTGTTTTTAATTTGATAGTGTGAAGGGGCATTGTTTTTACCAAAGGGAATGATGATACACTTCATTGCATTCAGTTTGAGATTGTGACTAAGACACCAGTCTTTACTCTATGTAAGACCCTCCTGAAGTATACTGACATAATTTGGGGATTCAGTAATTGCACCCAGTTTGCAGTCATCCACAAAGTTGGTCAGCCACAGCCCCTTAGTTTTGGACTGAACTTCTAAGAAGTATATACCAAACAGTAGGGGGCCCAGCACTGACCCTTGTGGCACCCTTCTGGTGACAGGTCTGCTGGTTGATGTGGAGTCACCCACTTTGATAATGTGTGACTGGTCTGTGAGCCAGGTGGCAACCCATCTTACAACAAAGGTGTTTACATTCAGTTTGCTAAGTTTATCAGTAATGCCTGAGTCTGGGATTGCATCAAAGTCTTTTGCCAAGTCGAGGTATGCTGTGTACACAGATTTGCCTTGTCAATGGCCCTGGTCACATTTTTGAAGAAATCCACTAGGTTTAACAGCCAGGATCTGCCCTTGACAAAGCCAAAGTGGGTTGGATCCAGGGTTTGGAGGTCACCTATGTCTTCATTTATGAGGTCTATGATGATACATTCCATGGCTTTACAGATGAGGCTAGTCAGACTTATGAGTCTGTAATTCCCTGGGTCAGTGGCTAAGCCACCTTTGTGGAGGGGAATAACTGTTGCTGTTCTCCATTCCACAGGAACAAAGCCTGTGGTTAGGTTGTGACTGAATATGTTACTTAATGGCGATGCTGGTTCATGTTTTAGTTTGTTTAGAAGGCAGCCTGGGATGTGGTCTGGTCCCATAGAGGCTGTGTTTTTTGCCTTCGACAAGGTTTTAATGACCTGCTCTTTGGATATGTAGGGTGGCAGGAGGAATTGGGGGCAAAGTTTGTGATACGTTTGGAGGGGATGAGGGAGTGAAGTGTTTGCCAAATCTGTCTGGTAGCAGGTTTGCTATCTCTGTAGCATCAGTGTGTGTGATACCATTAGTCACTAGTTTGGAACATGCTTGGGTTCTACCTTTTAGGCTATGTATGCAGCTGTGAAAGGCCTTATGGTTATCCTTGGCTATGATTCTTAAAATTTTCTCAAAGATACCCTTAGAGAATTTGACATGTTGTCTTATTTGCCTGTTGAAGCTGAGGAGGATGCTTTTCCATTGTTGGGGCCTCTCCTTAGTTTTCTTAGACAGCAACCATTTGTGTTTGTTGAAAGTGTGTTGATGCTGGATATGCACCAGGGTGGCTTTTTTTGTTGCTTGGGGCTCTGGCTTTGATTCTCTCTGGAACAGCTGAGTCTATAAACTTATACAAGTGATTGCACAAGGCTTTAGTGTAAGCTTTGGTGCAGTTACCACTTCCAGCTGGGGGTGTGGCTTGGAATGCATTTATACCTTCACCTAGTTGGGTATCATTTTCTTTGGGGAAGTTTTTTAGTCTGACTTTTCCCTTTATGAGTGCTGGTTTCAGTGCCAGGTCAAAGGTGACTGATTTGTGGTCAGATTTAACTAATGATGGTCCGACAGTTGGGGTGGTGCATCTGTTTGTCATATTAGTGAGGACCAGATCTAGTGTGTTTGTTCCTCTTGTTGGGTTTTGAACAATTTGTTCCAGGATATTTGAGTTAAGAAAGTCAAGGAACTTTTGCGTTAGTGAGTTAGAGCTATTGTAGGTTTCCCAGTTGATGGTGGGATAATTGAAATCCCCCATGACCAGAGTGTTTGGTAAAATTTGGATTGATTCCAGTTTGCTCAAGTAGGCCTCATGCACATCATGATCTATGGATGGGGATCTATAACTAGCTATGACTTGAATGGGGGTCTTAACACACAGTAATATGAACTTGGATTAACTCCATGGAGTTGCCTAGTCTAACTAGTCAGGTGGTGAATTTATCTCTAATATAAATAGAAACACTGCCTCCTTTGGTTCTCACATGTTCGTTTTGCGGTCTGAAGGTGTGGAAGACATTGTAGCCTTGCAAGGCTGGGGTACTCTGAGACCTGGAACCAGGTTTCCTGTGACTGCACAGACATCTACATCCTCCAGTGATAGAAGTGCTTCTAGAATGTGCAGTTTTTGGTTTAAGTTCTTCCTAGCATTCAACAGCATAACCCTTAATTTGTTATGGTTAGCAATTTTCATTTTGGCAATTTTTGTTTTTGAGACCTTGCATAAAAAAAGGTACTATGGGCGTGGAAAGAGCTGTTGTCAGCAGCCAAAAGCCTAGTGGTGCCAGGTGCACACTGTCTCTGACAAAGTAGCGAGGTTTGTCAACCATGTAATCCCAGGGTGACAGAAACTGGATCCCCTTGAATGACACCAAAAGCTATGCCAATTATTGAAATTCCACTCACTGATCTTTCAAATCCCAATGTCAGGATTTGTGAAGAGAGAATTACAGGGTGTAGGCCAGATATCTCTGAATCCAGATCTTTCATTCTCTGGCACATCTCCTGCTCAGTCTGTGATGACAGATGCACTGGATATTGCATGGGGAGCTGCTTTCATTGGGGGTCTAAGTCTTGAGACAATCAAGACAGGCCAAAGCATATAAGTGTGAAAGAGATGTTAGTTGTTCTTCATGCTCTAAAATCTCTTAATCCCCTGTGGTCCTCAGGGCCTTTTCATGTGATCACAGACCACACTACAGTGATGTGGTGCATAAGCAAACAGGGACTACCAGGTTATACCCTCTGTGCAGGCTGGCTATGGTAGTCTTGAAGGTCACAAATCAGTACAGTTTAACCCTACAGGCTGCTTACTTTCTGTCATAGCAAAATGTAGTGGCAGATAAGCTGAGCAAGACTAAAACAGATCATCACATGTTGACATTGAATGGAGGGGTCTTCCAGGAACTGATCTACTTGTGGGAACCCCAAGTAGATCTGTTTGTCTCCTTTCAAAAACAGACAACTGAACACATTCTGCTGTAGGACTCCTTGCAGGCAGGCATGGAAACAGATGCGTTTTCATTGTCTTGGACTCAAATGTTCCTATATGCTTTTTCATCCTTTCCACTGATATCCAGGGTTATTTATTTAGAAGGACTCTTCAAAGGTCATTGTGGTGACTCCCTTTAGGCTCATGCAACAGTGATTATCCCTTCTTATGGAACTACCAAGGACAATTACCATAAGCTATCTCACACAATGGATGAAGGGGGGAGTTTGATACACCCCAATGTCAAACAACTCAATCTGGTGGCCTGGATTATTCAGTTTTGATACCTTTTAGACACTTTGCAGCAGGTATTAAAGGAGGAAAAGAAAATTGCTGCTAAGAAATCTTACATTAGGAAATGGAAGAGATTTGGTAGGTGGTGTTACACTGAGAACCATGGCCCTTTCTGTGTTGTTGTACCCCTAATTTTACAATATTTGTATGAGATATCCCATGGCCTTTCTGACTAACTCCTCTGTCAAAGTTCATCATTCAGACATTTCAGTATGTGCACCAATGGATCCTCTACTTTTTATTCAGTATTTTCTCAAGCTGCTCTTGTAAAGGGTTTTGCATGTAAGACCACCAAGGAAACAGGTGGTACGTTCTTGAGATCTTAACTTTGAGCTGGAAAATTTAATTATATCTCCCTCAGCTCACCTGACTGATTTACTGTTCATGACTCGGAAGGCTGTGTTGCTTATTGCTCTGACATCTGCAAGAAGAGTATCTGAGCTGCAAGCTGTTATGGTTTGTGAACCCTATTTGGTTTTCCATAGATATAGGTTTATTTTAATAACAAATCCCTCATTCATACCTAAAATGGTTTCAGAGTTTGCTTTTAATCAAGCCAGCAGTCTCCCTGTTTTCCTTCCAGAAACTGAAAGCCAGGGAGAAAGGATTGTCCACACTCTAGATGTACATAGGGAAACTGGATATTATATTAAAACAACTAAATCCTGTTAAAGAGAAAAAGAAAAGACAACCCACATCAAAGCAGACTATATTTACATGGTTGTTCATTGGTATACCTACCATAACAAGTCACTTCCAGACAGGGTCAAGGCTCGGTGTACTAGGGTCTTGGCTTGTTTAGTGGTATATTGAAAAGGGAGTAGACTCTAGAAGCATTCTAGAGACACCTGCTTTGTATTCTGTAAATAGCTTTGCAAAGCGCTACAAACTAGATTCCTTTTTCAGGTCTAGAGTAGGCCTTAATAAGACCATTCTCCAGTGGCTCCTGGATGTTATTCCCTTTACCTTGCCTCCTCCCAGACTGTGTAAGCTTTTGTAATCTACCCATGTAACTATATGTTACTGCAACAGTGATTTATAATGAACAAAGTACTGTTGTGCAAGTGCAGTTACCATAACAGTAGATGCTCACTATTCTCACTGCTGTTGTAGCCTTTTGGCTGTATGGGTTGTATCATGCCTAAGATACAACAACCAGCCAGCTTCAAAAATCTCTAGCTATCACCCACACCTTCACTCTGATTGCTGATTGGACAGGTCTCTGGAGGGAAAACAGCAGTCAGAGTGAAGAAATCTTCTGTACTTTCTTGCTGTCTTGAAACAAAACAGCCCGAGGTTCCACAAGAGCAGTAATCAGCCTTGAGGCTTCTTTTCTGGCAGATAAGTCCCACAAGGGAATCTATCCACACAGAATGCGTTGCCTGCTTAAGAAAATATCACTATATTTTATTTGGTGACTAAAAGTGGTATTTCCTGTTTAAGAAACCTGGTATTTTTTCCACAATATCAGACATTTCCTGTCAGGGACATCTATTTTTAGTTTAGGGCTTATTTTTTCAATTTAGGGGCTGTTTTGTGATAAAAGTGTAATGTTATTCCAAACATTTGGTTTATTTGTGAGAATTTAAGGATCAGGAAGTGTTTTAATTAGGCAGAAAATGCTTTGTGACAACTTACCTGTTATTTTTTTTGTCAGTGTGCATTGTAGACAAGTGTTTTGTTTCAACAAGTTTTTTTGTATTTTTATTGCTTTTCAAGAAAATAGAACTGTGGGGGTAAGTTTAGGTTTGTTTGTGCTGCTTGTGAACACTTGTATGACAACTTACCTTATGACTGACTCTTTCCAGTACTGCTTAACGGCTTTCAGTCTTAGTCCTTGGCTGTAGCATGGCTACGTACTCTGGCCCTAGTTGTTCTTCTCCCAGTTGTTCTCCCACTGTACCTAAAGAAGAAGAAATAACACAATAAAGAGCTCTTGCCACACCTGCAATGCCTCAGCCATTGGTGAGTGAACCAGTAATAGCCAACAGTTATTCCTCAGACCACTCACTTTCTTCTCTAGGTTCCTCTGGTGTAGTCCCTTCAGCCATCACCTTTTCTAGAATAAATTAAATACTTTCATGGTAACAAGTGGATTTTCACATGAATTGAGTATGTTTCATTCTGCACTCATCCCTTCTACTTTGCCAGCCTTGGAAGATGTTTAATGCTGGCTGTAATAATCCTGACTCTCAACCTTCAATCCCCAAAATGGCAGATAGACTGTAGAAAGTACCTTAACTGACATTTATTTTGTTTTCTCATCTTAGATTGATCCATCTGCTATATTTACCTCTTTGCCAGAGGGAAAGAGATTATTAGTCACTATAGCCCTTCACCAAAATCACTGTTGCTCTGTTAGTACAGGTACTCAAAATTGCAACCTTTGACCTTCCCAGCCAAGTCCTTAGGAACCAAATTATTTTCAGGACTCCATTCCTTCTTTGATACAGAGCCAGTGCCATAGCTTTCTTTTAACAGGATGGTGAAGCTCTGGTCTAATGCTGCCTACTCATTTGCTTTCAATAGCAAGTGTAGTACCCTGCAAGTACATATACATATTCACTTGATGTTGGCCTTAAAGGTAAATCTTATTTTCTAATTTGGTAGAGACAGCTAATTAGAAATGCGCTCCTACTGTTTCAGTCAGAAAGAGATGCCTACTCCCTTGCAAGTTTTTGTGAGCTCAGGTATGAGTTTTGGTCCTACCTTTCTTTTCATTTTTATTTTTGCCATGAACCTGCAAATTAGGAAGTAACCATATATAATGTAGGCTCTGAAGTGTAGTGCATATGTTGTGAATATTATTTATTTATTTATTTGTTTGCCTTTGATTACTGGGAAAGCTTAACTGGGTAAAGCCCCTTTTCATTGGAGGCCTAGTTAGAAAAAGCTCCATATTTACATTTTTTTTTTTACTGGCAATTTGCAACAGTTATTATAACAATATATTGCATAACACTGAGCTACAAATAGTTCAACATTTGATCACGGTGTTGAATACACTATACACTATACAGTATGTTCAGTATGCTAAAGTCACAAGATGTAAAGCACATTCAGAATTATTTTACATTTCATGTATAAAAATCACACTGAAATTGTAGTACACAGACAGCAGATGACTCAGATTTATAATTTATCTAAGCAGTCATTCACTTGATCCACTTGATCCATGTAAACAGGTAACAAAGTGGGAGGATTTTAAGATGCTTTTGATTTGCCTGCATACGAATGGATGGAGTAATGGTGCTGATACAAGGGCAGCATTGTTATGTTGATAGATATGATTTCATTGGGAGTTTTAAATGTAGATGTAAATGATTAGACTAAAGAGCAGTTGTTTACTTTAGGACACAACACTGTAATTCACACAAGTGTTGATGCTGGCTTAATTGACATCTCATTGGAGCTTTCAGTTAAGAGTTTGTCATGTTTTTTAAAAATGTTCTAATTCTGTACATTTTGAACATTAAAACATAAAATAATTAAAAGTATAAAAGATAATATTGGGTTTTACTGGCTTAATGTCAGTGAAAGATGGCTACATAAATCTAACAAGGGGGCTGCACTCCCTGTCCCTCTGCTATACACAATTGTAAGTGTCTTGCAGTTCTTTTGAGCGGTGTGGGGGCAGAAGACCCCCCCCATTGACATTATGCTTGCTTTCTTTTAAAACTTCCATCTTCTTAAGAACAACTTGATTCACCCAAGCATTTATTTCTTGGAAAATAAGAATATGATATTATAAATATAATGTCAGTCCATGTCACACCGGGGACGGTGGTTGGTTCTGTGCATTCTGTTGTATCCTAATATAAACAATTGCTAACTAAAGAAGGGAGCTTACTCATGGGGATGTTACAACTGCAGGACCATTTTGCTGATAGGTTTCAAGGAGGTTTTAAACAGTATATAAGATTAGATGTTTCTGATGTTTTGTGGGAGAGTTATGCAATTTAGCAACAAAGACAGAGTAGGCAATCACCATTATAATTTTTAGATTTTTGAGTAAGCACAGAATGTTGGTTCAGTGATTATTAGTTTAATAATTAGTAGGTGCTAAGGCATCTATGTAGGCAGTCTTACTTTGTGTGTTAATAGATTAGGTAGCTCCAGCCAGTTAAGGGACTAAAGTACAAGACAGTGATGTGTTTGGTTTATCTGGTTACTTGCACACTCTGCAGTCTTATTATACAATAGCCTAGGTTTGGCTAGCTGAAAGGACTGTAGGTTAGTCAAAACTGATGACAGATACAAGGGACTAGGAAAGTAGATAGGTTTGAGCAACATATATACAGCAACAAAGATAAGGGATTTTTTTTAATTTCCTGATCTGTTTTTAAGTTCATTTTAACTATATCTGTCTGCTTAATATTACTATTTTCGGTAAATAATTGCAATGCACTTTGCAATTTAAGTGGTCTAACTGTTTGTATTAAGTGGTAAATGTTATGTTGTCCTATCTTGCCTTCATTCTTACTGGTTGGATTCAGAGCCTATCCTCAGCTCCGACTCGGCCGCATAGTATAGCTCAGAGTCTTCCACTTGTTTTGTGGCTGAACAGCTATCCCATCATGCAGTGCACGATTCCCCAGATCTTGTTTACCACTTAAGAAGATCGGATGCTCTTCTCCTTGGCCATGGCTAAGTTTTTGAAAAACTTATATTTCTTCTATTTTTGCTAACTGTTTTTGTGTACAAGTACTTATAGGTCCTTTATATAAATAGTTCTCTCTGCTGTTGTTGTGTGTGCTGTTTTATCCTTCACTGCCGTGTCTGTTGCTTAGTTGGCTGTCGTATTAGTCGCAAGGCCTATTTTCTTTCTTTCAATCCCATCGAAATCATTAGTGTGTAGTTTCTTTGTCAGTGATTCTTGGCTCGTTTGAGTTAGAGAGCCAAGTGCCTGCTTAAGTTAGAGCATTTAACTGCTTTTTGTTCCCTTGGCATGTTGGTATTGCTTTCCCTTGTTTAATAGAAGTGCTAGGTCCATTTAAGTTAGAGGGTCTAGTGCCCATTTAACTTAGAGGGCAGAACTGTATCTTTTTCTATATATATTCGTCAAATAGATGTGCTGTGTGATTATATTATTATAGTGTGCTATATGTATGTGTGTATATATATATATATATATATATATATATTCCGATATTTTGTGTGTTTATCTTTTCCTTTCGACTTATAGTATTTCTTATAGTTAGTGCCTTACATTTATAGTGTTTGTAGTTTGTGCTTCCTTCTCATGATGTCCAAGGAAAGTAGAGAGAAGGAATCAAAGCCATCTGGCTTTAAAAAGTGTCAGAAATGCTCACAAAAAATGTCTCTAACTGATTTTCATAGTGTGTGTGTTTATTGTTTGGGGGCCATTCACCTGCAGGAGTCATGCACCTTCTGTCACTCTTTTAGTTCCTGCGTTTTGCAGGAAAGAAAGAACAAGTTAATAGTCAGAGGGCTTCTAAAAACTCAATTTTCTGAAGCTTTAGAAAGTCAGACTACCTCCTCTAAACCTAAGTCCCCTTCTTCAAGAAGTGGCAAGCCTTTGAAGAGAACATCTTCCTCTTCCTCATCTGCTCATTCAGAACCACCTCAGAAAGTATTAAAAATGTTGGACAAATCAATCTCTTCGGCTCCACAGGACTCAGAACTGAGAGAGATCATTGAATTGGACAAGTCAAGTCCTTCGGCTCCACAGCTTTTGGAACCAAAAGAGATAGCTTTCAGAGCCAGTCCACTGAGTTAATACTGGTCTTCCCTACCTTGAGATCTCCCATATTGGAGAAATTTCGCTCACCTACCCTTTCCTCCAGGTCCTCTAGAAGCTTATTGGATGATGATGTGGATAGGGTGGTGCGCAGACTTCTGAAGTCATGGACGGTGGCTAAATTATTTTCAGCTCTGACCCAACCAGTTCCAGAGCCAACTAAGACTCTTTCATCCACGTTGATTCCTCCTCTGAGCCACGCTGGATCTTTGGAGGCAGAGTGTTGAGTACCGCTTCATGTAGAATCTTTGGTTTCGAGACCTACCCAGGAGATTTTGGAACTGTTGTCTGCTCTGACACCCTCGGTGCCTTCTGAGGTGTCTAGGAGCCGAAGCTCTCCAGTCTGTTCCGGGGGGGGGGGATGCTCAGACACAGGTTTCCTCAGTTCTAAGCTTACATCTTGGGGCTTTGGCATGGGTGAGCTTGGATCCTACATCAGGCCCAGAGCCGGTCTCATTGGAGCTGGGGAATCCTTTCATTTCTTTGGAACGGGAGGCATCCTTGGAGCTGGGGGGACCTGCTTTCGAGCAGATGAGGAGTGTGCTGTTGCCTCCTACAGCTCTACACAAGGGTACTGGTAGTCTCTCCCCCAAGGCACCGACGTCTGTCTTGACACCATCCCATCCTCAGGACAGTGGAGATTCAGGGCCTCGGGTAGCCCCATTGGGCGAGTCACATTCTCCCGAGACCTCCCCAGAATACCCTTCTAAGGAGGTTCCATGGAAGAAAATATGCAAGAGGAAGCATCTGGACTCACTGGATGAGTCAGTCACTGACCTCAAGGAGTCAGAAGCGTCCCCATGGTCACCCTATGAAGATATCTCCTTTGTAGATATCTTAGAAATCCTGAAACAGAGAGGTGGATGGAAGCCCATTAACCCTTCTGATGAGGAGTCGGTGTACCTGTGAGATGTATAATTATCTAATTAATCTGAAGACTTCCCTCTTACCAATAAACTTTCCCCGTGAATTTCATAATTTCATACACATCCACCATTATGCTCTTCTAATCACACCAAGGTGTCTTATGCTGAGGCTATAAAACAATCACTTCCAGAGCCTCCTAGAAATACAAAGATTAAGACTTTGCAAAAGTTAGGTCACTCATCTATCTTATACATATCTTCCTTAAAGAATCACCCTTAGCAAAAAGTCTATGCACTCTAACTATAAAATATCTAATCTGTATCTAATATAAATACAATCTATCTTAAGTCTGTCACTTTAAACCATAGCAGCAATAAAAAATATTTTAGTGATGGATGGCTCTGTATCAGGCACATTGACTTATCATTGACAAGGCTGGACAAGGAGAGGGTTAGAGTGAATTATCTTTCAATTACCAGGATATCTGATATTGCAAGGGCCTTAAGGGCTCTAACTCTTAACAAATATGACTATGATTTGGTAGCAGTACATGAGAGAGTGAATGACTTGAGACATGCGATCCTGAGAGACATGTCAGAGCTTTCTAGGTATATAACAAATGCATTTAAGACACTAGTCCTAATAGGAATCCCTCATTCACCTCATATGATGCCTAGATACAAAGAAAAGATAATTAGCTTCCGTAATTGGTTAACTATCAGGTGTCATTCCAGGGGAGATTCAGTATGTGTTAGCATGGGACAAGATGCTCAACAGTCCAGCTTGTTTTGCTTAGGATGGTCTGCACCTCTCCTTTCAAACCTTTCACATACTGGCTAGGACCTTTTTTTGTCATAGTCAAGTTGGTAGATATTCAAACATAACTAACATATCAGTCCTGGAATCAGGTTGCATTAAGGCAGTTCTCCTTAGTGTCAGAAGTCCAAACAATAAAATCTAATGTTGGCTTTTTCATCTTTTCCTCAACCAATGGGTCTCTGTTCCAACCTTGGATCTGACTTTGGACACTTCCAAAGACTTGGCTCCATAGCTCGAGCTCCTCCACTTACCCACAATCCTCCTTTCTAGTCAGAATTACTTCATATCTCCTGTACTGCACTAGTGAATGGATGTGGTCTTCGTAGCTCAGGTGTATAGAGTGAATTGGATATGTGTTTTCTTGTATTGTATTTTAAAACTACCTTTATTCTTCCTTTTTTTTTACTTCACTAATATAAAAAAGTCTGTTTGCAATTGTTTATAGTACTCTCTTCACATAGCCTTCATGTTTATTTGGCATACTCAAACTTCTCTTTTCTTCTTTTGCTACCTTTTATAGGTGCATCTTTTCTTACCATTGTTGGTAATTGAGCTTTTTATTACCTTTGGTTGTAGTCTCTACCATTTTTCCTTTCTTTTTTCTTTCCTAGGCATCTGCAATGTCAGATAAGCCGACCATATTTAAAAAAAATGCATCTCCTGTGGGCACAAGATCCCTAACTTTGATGCCCACCACGTGTGTGTATATTGTTTGGGATCTGCTCATTTGGACATTGAGTATGAAATCTTTGCGGGGTTCAACCACTGTGCCTTGGGTGAATGCCACAAGTTAGTCCACAAGGTTGTTTTACCATCTACTACTTCATCTTCTGTTGGAGTTCCCCTTCTTCCACTAAGCCTTCTGTGAAGGCTAAGGGGGATTCATTAACCAGGGGCAAAGAGGGTGGGAAATGATCTCCTAATTGTTCTCCCTCCTCAGTCTCTGGTTCAGCTCCACCCTAGAAGATTGCTAAACCATCAGATCTGGCTGATTGATTGGATCAGACAAGACTGAAGTCTAAAGCTTTGGGTCACACTCCTTCACTTTCACTCTTGAGCCAATTCCTTCTCTGGTTCATTTGCCTTTTCTGTAGGAGACCCTGAGAAAGACTTCCCAGCCACTATCTACCTCATCATCTCTCAGGTCATCTAGGAGCCTAACTGAAGCAGATGTGGACAGGATCATGAGGAATTTTCTCAAGAATATTTCAGATTTTCATAAAAAGCTGAATCATTTTGAAAGAAAAGTGGGTGCCTATAAACGATTGCAATGGCAGCGTTTTAGCTTCTCTGCATATCTAGATAAAGGCATCGTCCCACGTGGCTTGAGAGTTCTCAAGATGCCTTTATATGGGAATGCTTATCCTGAGCTCCTGAAACGGTGGCAGCAACTTAACATCAAGGTAAGTTTGGATTACATGAGTTTAATGAATGAATTCTTTTCAACTATCGAAAAGGAACTTAAAGATGAGATACTAAATATGGAAAATGAATTAATGGATATGCCTGTGTTTGCGTCTATGGGTGAGTTATATCAACAGCTACTTGACAGAACACAAGCACTGGATGACCGTTTGGAAGTAACAAAGAAGCGTAAGCTCACGCGTGATATCAACGACTTCCAAAGGGGTCATATTTTCTCATGGCCGAAAAATGATCAAACTTTTAAACCTAATGCTGCAGTACGTAGTAATAAGAGAAGCTTAGATGTTCTTGATGGCTTTTCTGAAACTGCAGCTGATACTGTACAACAACAGGAATCGGCTTTGGCAGTTTTGTCAAATCACTTGCAAGTGAACACGCCTACTTTGGTGACTTCAGCGCTAGCCTCCACGAATGCTTGCTCTCAGTTGGAACTTAGTGACAAGCAAGATGGAGAGGCTAACTCGCATTCCACTGTGGTTAAGAAGGCACAGCAACTTACATTTAATTTCTCTGGCAAACGTTTTCATCTAGAACAGCCGGAGGCTGTAACTGAGCGTTCCTCTCCAAGAAGGAAACCATTAATGGGACAAACAGTTATTCCAGGCAAACGTAAAAATGAGAGCCCTTTAGGGCAGGGCAAAGTAAGTCGCAAATGACTAAAGGCATTCTCAACCTGTCAACCTTTAACTTGAACTCTGCTCATTATTCAGTACTACATAAAGGGCTTAATTTTATTCCTACAGCAAAGGGTGATCTAGTGACTGCACTCACAGACCTTAAGATTTTCATTAGAAATGCAAATTTAAAAGTTTTGTTTGGTAACTCTGTTGTTAATGGAGTTTCATGTAAACGGCGTAGTACCTTTATACCTTCTAATATGCCTGTGGTGACAGCATTTCATGATTTGTGTGAGAGGGAATTAAGAATGTTGTATTCTGACTGCAATATTTTGAGATTTTCTCGCTTTAATTTAACATTTGATGAGTATCAAGCACTCAAAAGTCTACAGGCGAGTAAAGATTTAGTGATTAAACAAGCCGATAAAGGTGGGGCTGTAGTCCTTATGGATCGGCCTAAGTATATATCTTTGGTTTCCGTTCTACTGAATGATGTTGAGGCTTTTAAACGTATTACATCAATAGATATTAAAAGATGTATTAGTTATGTCAATATGGTGATCTATGATTTGCAAATTAGTGGTGATATTACTCTGGATTTATTTCATTTTTTTACTGTTTCTTGTCCAATTATCCCTTGTCTCTATGGGATGCCTAAGATACACAAGTCGGTGACCAACCCCCCCATGAGACCAATTGTATCGGGAGGGGGGTGGATCACCGAACCTATATCTATATATTTGCAAACACAACTGCAACTATATTTACCTAAATGCACTTCTGTGCTAAGAGATACATCTGATTTCCTTTGTAAATTGCGTGTTTGGTTTAATAGTATTGGCAGTTCCTGTCGACAAAGTGAGTATTTATTTGTAACGCTTGATATAGCATCCCTTTTTACTGTAATACCGCATGATTTTGGTATTGAGTCTATCAGACAATTTTTGATCTCCCAATCTTCTCTTGTGAATAGATCTGTTGAGATTATTTGTTCTCTTCTAGATGTAGTTTTGAGGAACAATATTTTTTTGTTTGATGAATGCTTATATTTGCAACTCACTGGTGTAGCCATGGATACTTCTGTGGCTAACACTTATGCCAACGTGGTGTTATACCAGTGGGAGAAAGCTCATATTTATAATTTGGATAATTCTTTTGTAAGTAATATATGTTTTTATCAACGTTTCGTTGATGATTGTTTTATGGTTTGGAAAGGTTCCTTTTCACAGTTGAATGAATTTGTTCATTATTTAAATGCAACCACCAGTTTCTTGAAATTTAAGATGGATGCCTCTGATAGTGAGATTAATTTTTTGGATGTTAAGATACAACTACGTGAGGGTTCTATCCATACTAGTATTCACAAAAAGGAGGTAAATTCTGATAGATACATTAATTATTCCAGCATGCATGCCCCACATGTCTTTAAGGGGATTGTGACTTCACAGTTTAATAGAGTTAGTGGATTAAATACTGATGATGCTACATTTAATTTACAGTTGGATGAGATGTCCAAAACGTTTCTGGATAGTGGTTATGATTCTAAACTAGTTTTAGATTTAAAAAATAAAGTTTTAGTTAGCTAATAGGAAGACAATACTGAAGCCGATTTTTCTTGGGGATGATGTTGGTTCTGTTAACCTAGAATACTCAAAAGTATGTACTAGGTATCTTACTAGTTATAATACCTTGACTTGTTTTGTAAAACAAATAATCCAGAGGAATTGGGTTGTACTAATGGCCTCTAGTGAGATTAAAGATATTCTTGGTGACAGGCCCTTTTTCTCATATAGAAACATGAAGTCCTTGAAGAGTATGTTATGTTACAAAGATTTTTTTAGACCTGTAGAGAGGACTTCTACCACTAAGCCCGGTACGTATGGTTGTTTGAATTGTTCCTGCTGTTCTGATATTGTGGTTGGTTGCAGTGATAAGTTCAAACATCCTATTAGTGGTAAAGTTTATCAGTTTAATTTTTCTACCACTTGTGTTACATCTAATGTGGTATACTTAGCTAATTGTGTGAAATGTACTGCATTCTATGTGGGTAAGACCACTAGAAAACTAAAAGAACGCATCATTGAACACAAATCGGAGATTAGAAGGGCCATTGACAGTAATGCCTTGTATAAGCACATAGTTGATTCAGGTATTGAGCATAGATTCTCTTTTAGAGCTATTGATGTAATACGGCCTTCTGCCAGAGGTGGTGATAGTGGTAATTTACTTGAATTAAAAGAATATGAATGGATTCTTAGGTTGAATTCGGACCATTTTCCACGTTTAAATAATATGATCACCCTGAAACCGGTTCTTGTTAAATTGCAACATACTAGGTTACGATAATGTTATGTTTTTTCTAATGTTTTTTCAAATTTTTCTAATTTTAATGATTTTGTTTTATATACTTGTGGTCACATGATTTTTGGACTGCTGGTCATGTGACTTCATTGACCTGTATTTAAACCATTTGGTTTTTAGATTTGTTTGTATTAGTATTGAGGAAGGATTTTATCCGAAAGCTTTGCTATTATAAAGGGCCCAGATTCAGTTGGGAATTATACTGGCTGTCTCTGATTTGACATTTGGTTTCAGAACCATCAGACCTGAGATTTCCAAGTATTTTTTGTTGGATCCAAAGGCTTGGCCTTCTTTGAATCCATCAATGTCCAGTCAGCTCTGACATTTTTAGAACTGGTGGGATCTTGAAGCCAAAGCATCGGCACCAGATCTAGGTAATTGGGGTTGAGTCCAATGCCCTCAGAGCTCTCCCTCCCTCTTGGAGTCTTGGCACTGGACAGTTCGTTTCCAATTTTTACCTTGATGCAGAGTCAGGTTGATGCTCTGTGCCATTCTGCTCAGTTGTCTTCAGCTCCTGCCAGCGTAGCCCTTGCTTCCTCTATGTCTTTTGCCTTTGAGGTAGTAGCGAGAGCTTTCTCCATCACTGTGGATAACACTTATTTGCCCCCCTCAGGTCCACCCTTCTACAAGTGTCTGCCGTTATCTCAGAGCCTCTACATCCTGTCATATCAGGGCAGCCAGTCCATACAAGCTTTGAGACGGTTCTCATTTATAACTCAACTCACACCTCCCAATCGTCTCCAGAGAATCCCACTGGTGAGCCTCCCCCAAAAGTGCACATGCAAGAGAAGGCACTTAGATTCATCACAGGAATCCCTGACAGTAGACACAGACTTTGATGAAGGGGAAGGGTCCCCAGATTACCCCTGGAAGATGTCTCCTTCAGTAAAATACTCAAGGTTTTGAGACAGAAAAGTGGTTGGTTTTCTGCCCCCCACCCCCACACTTCCCAAGAGGAGTCTGTGTTCCTTGAGACTTTTGGAGCTAGCTTAGCTACATCCTGGATAGTCCCCCTTGGCATATGAGATAGTGGATCTCATCAACTGCTGGGCCTGAAAGGATCCAGATATCATGGAGCCAATTCTTAAAAGACCTGACATGTACCTGTTTACACCTATGGATCAGGCCCACTGGAGCAAGTGTCCCCTTGCTGGTAGAAGTTGCCACCAAGAAAGAACTTGCTGAACAAAGTTCTACTATTCATTCCCCCAGTAGAGAGTTTAGGGTATTGGACAGACTTGGGAAACATGTGTATGAGTCAGTAACCTTTGTTCTAAGGTTGCTGAACTATTTGGCACATGTCACAAGATTTCAGAAGGACTTGATCAAAGAGCTTTCCAATGCTCTATCTGGGTCCATGTCTGCAGAGAACAAGACTGTTTCTTTACAAATGGCCACTCTTCACAAATGGCCACCCTATAGTCCACATCTATCTCCTTTATGAGACTCATTTTGCATGCCTCAGAAGGTTCATTAAGAGCTGCAGGTTCAGGAACAGCTGTGAGACAACATGCCTGGATGCACATCTGTGACTCTGTAGAGCCTTTCAAGTCATTGTTTATCAATGCTCCCTTTGATGGGTATATTTACTTGGGCCCAAGGTTTAAGAAACCCTCTCCAGGACTGAACAAGATGGGAATACCTTATTTGCCATAGGGACCCATTTTTCTACGTCATTGGACCTTTTCCAGGAGCTAGAGAGGTGGTAGGAAAATGTGATTCTGGAAGTCACAAGACTCTTCCAGGACTCCTATGGGAAAAGATCCCCCATGTGGCAGAGAAATAAACCCCAATAACAGACAATGTCTTTATGGCAGAGGAAGCCCACAAAATCAGGGATCTAGTGTTGTCCCTTTTATTCTTCCTCAATGTAGTTCTAACTGATCTGACTTGGTCACATTTTACAGACTTTAGATCCAACTCTCAAGCTCCTCCCCGTACTTATAATGCCCTAGTCCATCCCATATATCTCAGATCTCATTTGCCGCCATCTCACATGAACGTGGATCCACTCTTGTAGCATTTTGGATTGTGTACTAAGCATTTTTGATTATTAAAACCTCTTCCTTTCTCTAGTTAACTATTTACTTCATAGTATTCCTCCCTCTCAGTAGTTTGAATTATTGTATCAGTTAACTCTTTACCGTTTTCAAGGTAACTTTCACATACCATTGTTGGTACCTTTCTCTCTCTCTCTCTCTCTCTCTCTAAAGATATTTACTCTTTCTATCCCATTTTCTTACCAGATTTTAAGGTGTTCTTAACTACTATTGTTGGTAGTCCTTCTTTCTATAGTCATTATTTACATTTTAAAAAAAGTTACTTGTAATTTATTTTCCATCTGTCTAATTATCCATAGCTAATATGGCTGAGAAGCCTACATATTTTAAAAAAATGCACTTCCTGTGGGCAAAAACTTCTAAACTCGAGCACCTGCAGCGAGTGCATTTATTGTTTTGGAGCAGCACATCTCGGAACAAACTGTGCCATTTGTGACGTATTTAGCACCATGGTTATTGCAGACAGAAGAAACAAACTGGTACTAAAAGGATTATTACCTCCATCATCATCATATTCTTCTTCCTCCAGGGATTGAACCCCCAGCAAACTGCCCAAGGCCCTGTCAGAGCACAGGAAACATTCTCCTCCAAATTCTCCGAAGACAACTTCCTCCTTGGAGCCCCCACAAAAAATTTGAAGATCATCAGATCCAAAAAGAAAAACTTTGAAAACTTTGTCTTCAGATCTGATAGTTATTTCAACCAGTCCTATCATCCAACATATGGATCCAAAACCATTGGATCCCATATCTAGCACTTCATATATGAAAAGAGCTCACTCACCGAAGTTCATGGTCAATCCCATATCACCTCGGCTCCACTGTCCTCTAATGCAACCCCCAAGAAAACACTCCAGACCTCAGTCTACTTCATCGTCTGTCAGGTCCTCCAGGAGTCTTTCTGACAAACACTGGAAACATGAGCCACAAAGCATCATATAAAATGATGAAGTTTATATCACATGGGATCAACCATTAAAAACAGTTCAAAAGATAGATGCTAGAAAACTGGATATAGTGGTCCATGAAAAGAAGACAAAAGTAGCATTGATCATTGAAATCATCGGAGTTAGTGACTACAATGCATACCTCTCAACCTGGAAATATCAAAAGTCTGGACAAGGCTCATGAAAAATAGGTACAAATCTGTACACTGATTAACATAAAATTTACATACATAATTAAGTAACCCTGCCCACTCCAATGGAATTGTGGGATACTAACTTTCAAATGCAAACTGAAGAACAGACAACCAAAATATGGCACCAGAGTCCCCCTGCAGCCATTCCAATGTCCCATTACCTGGCTATTTTGCCCTATTTACCATAAACACTTGTTGTTGTGTCTTTCGGCTTTTTAGGGGTCACCACAGTGGAACTCCGGTCCGCTAATGATTGGCAGTAGATTTTTACGTGCCGACTTGCCGGGCCTGACGCACAACCTTCAATGAAGGAACGCCCATTCACGCATGTCGCCACACAGAAGACGCTCTAACTGAGAATCGAATGGGGCAACGTCTTACTGTGAGGCGACAACGCTACCGCAGCACCACCACTGCAGTGTATTTACCATAAACACTAATGTGTGCATACTGCTTTACTTCTACAATGATTATTTTGATTTTATTTTTACATTTCATAGCACAATGCGCACAAACACTAATAGATACCTGCTAAACAAAGCAACACTGTTTCACAATGAAAATATACTTGGCATTAAAACGTCTCTGCCCTTGAAATTCACATTCATTGAAACAGCATTGAAACCCACACCACATCCAAAGAAAATGCATCTAGCCAGTGGTGGATAAAGATTACCTTTGGGTGGTTTTCAAATCGTAGGCCCCCAGCTTGCACACAAAACAAGAAACATACATGCACTCTTTGATACACCTTCCTGATTTTATTAAATGTATTTACTTAAGTTAGAGAGCATTTTAAAATATATTATTTGAACATTTTTCCAGTAGGAATGAAACAAAATGCATGAACCAATAATGACAAAATTGTTCAATTCAGAACATTTCCATCACGAAAGTCTACTTACACACACACACACACACACACACACACACACACACACACACACACACACACACACACACACACACACAGAAGGGTACAGATCACTGCAATGCATTCTTGTCAAACAGTTTTGTATGCACAATATTTTGTTCCAAAAATAAATACATGAATGTTTATATTACAGAAAACAGTTCCAGAATGAATGTTCACAACATATATTTTTGAGAAGCAAACTTTTGGCTTACCCACAATAACCTTTTAGTTTGTTATACTGTCCTGATTTAATGAGCAACTTTGAATCTGTTCTACTTTGCTTTCTTCATTTATCACACATTATTATATATTATTTTACTATGCCTTGGAACATAAGCATGCGCTTTCTAACAAAATATAAAACAATATTAAAGATTTCCTCACTAAAAGATAAGCCTTACTGTCAAAAAAACAAAAAACAAAAAAACCCACATCTGCCTACTCAGCGATTTTGGTTTGCCACTACAAAAATCATCGATGTAGTCTTCATAACTTCATTTTAGACATGTAGCTAACAGAAAAAAAAACAATCTGAAAATAAGGTATGTTAAAATCAGTGGCACAGAGCTATATAAAGCGGATAACTGTCTTGTCATATGTCCATCTTGTTCTGCCAAAAACTAATTATTAAACTAGCAAAAGATAATCTCAGCAGGGTTCATCACACATTATGTTCCTTAGCTTATACCACTGAAATACAACTACTTGTTACGGTAAATTATCTGTATTAATGAAACAGTTAGGTTTTTAAGATTTAAGATAAATGAGGGAAATTCAGAAGGAAGAATGGGCTAAACTCTTGCTGTGTATTTCCTTTTAACAGCACCAAGCTAACATATCTCCCACTGCTTAGCACCCTCTCCTCCCCACTAGACTGTACATTTGCTGATGTGCTTCACTTTTCATGAAACAGGCATATGTAGTTAGTATAAATAAGCAGCAGGGGCTACACACACACACACACACACACACACACACACACACACACACACACACACACACACACACTTACTTGTTCAATGAGTAGAGCGAAGCCAACTTGCAAAGCAGTTAGAAAAAATACACACACACTTGTTCAATGAGTAATGAGATGCAAGAAGCCAACTTGCAAAGCAGTTAGAAAAAACAATAACATAACAAGTCTGCAAGAAGGAACCCTAAGAGTCAATTCACGGCAGTACCAGAAATGCGAGTAGCAAAAACAGCAGCAAGAAGCCAAGCCTTTAGTACCAGAAACAAAACAGTAGCATGAAGCCAAGCCTTACAATAGTACCACCAGTCCCAGAAACAAAACATCAGCGAGAAGCCTTAGCATTCAATATGACCAAAAGCAGTTCACATCCTAACAGTACCTAACCTGAGTCAGTGCAGTAGCACGAGTAGCCAAAACAGTACTTGCCTGTCAGTTCAGTTCATGGCAAAACAGTACCTGAGTCAGTTCAGTTCACGGCAGTAGTGTGTTCACATAAGTCTGCAAGAAGGAACCCTAAATCAGTTCAGTTCTCGAACTTCATGGCAGTTATTTTCAAGCTTTAGCACGCTCACAGCCAGCCAGAAATATGTGCAGTTGAGCTCAATTCTGATAGGCTGATGGAGCTGATGTCATTGCGCACATGATGACATCAGCTCAGAAAGAGCGAAAGAAAAATATTTAAAAAAAAAAATCAGGAATGAAGGGGTGCCACTCAGGAATCGTGGCACCCCATTATTTGAACCCCAAAACTCAGTAAAAACCGAGTAATTTGGTGCAGTTGAGAGGTATGCTACAATGTGTTGTGTACAGAGAGACACAAAGTCATAAAATATCAGGAGCTGCAGGCATAAATGAGAGCAATGTCAAAGAAAGATACCCAAACAGTTCCTATAGTAGTAGGAGCAATGGGTGTTATAAAATAGAATCTACAATCATATTTAGATGTTACCAATCCATGTAACCCATACAAATTGCAGAAAGAGTCATTACTGGGCACATTGCGGGTGCTGCGAAGAGCACTTTTGGCTGACATCAAAGATTGAACTATACTAATTTCCTGAACTATAGTCATACTTTAACTTAGGAATGGGGTCCATTCCCATCATGGTATCAGATCGCAGGGTCATCAAATTATTTCTCATCCTGCTCCTCCTGCCAGACTTATTCTTCAGGCCTTAGGTTCCATGGCAGCATCTATGGTATTAGTCCCATTAGCACATTACTATATGTGTGTTCTTCAATGGGCTCTAGCTGTTCAGTGGTCTATTCTTTGACAGCCCCTATCCTTCCCAGTCAGACTTACTCCAATATGCAAAAGTCATATTTGCTGGTGGATCCAGTCAGATGACATTTACATAGGCTAGCCCTTCATTTTTTCTCCCCCAGTAGCCACAGTGACCATGAATGCTTCCAACTAGGGTGTCGGGGCATTTCTTAGGAAGGATGGGCCAAGGCATGTGATCCCCCCAAGGGACTAATTTGCATATCAATATCCTGGAGATGAGAGCAGTCCTACAAGAGTTGTAGGCATTTCAAGATGTTCTTCCTCTAGGGACTATTGGGATCCAAACTGACAACATGTCTGTGGTCTGGTACATCAACAAACAAGGGGAACACAATCTTATCCACTCTGCCAAGAAGCTATGAGAGTGTGGCAATGGGCAATCTCCTTCAAACAGTTTCTAGTAGCAATGCACATTCTAGAGAAATCCAAAGTATTAGTGGACAAACTCAGCAGGTCCATTCTGATGCCTCAAAAGTGATCTCTCAATCATACAGTGGAGGAGAAAATTTTCCGTAGTTGGGGCCAACCTCGCTATGATCCTTTTGCTTCTCCCCACAACAACAAATGCAGCAGGTATTTCATCCTGATTCCCCATCAGAGTCACAAAGAGATTCTGTAGTCCATGTTTGGCCCTCCAGTCTCCTTTACTCCTTTTCCCCAAAATGTCTGATTACAAAATTCTTACAGAAAAACAGCTGGTTGAAGAGCTCAGTTATCTTCATTGCCCCTTCTGGCCTCAGGTCTCATTCCCCTTCCGTTTGTCTCATCTTCATTATCCTCCTTGGCTACTGGACCCCATTTCAGACCTTATGTCCCATCTCTCTTTGATAAAACATCCTAATATCCCAGCCCTCAAAGTAACCACATGGTTTCTTCAGTTCCACTAATAGCTAGACATCCCAGACTTTCTTCCTCTGTACACAATATACTTCCTCACAAAAAGACTCCACTAAGAGGATTTACAAAAGCAAATGGAAAAGATTTTCAGTTTGGGCTCTGAAAAAATGATATTGATCCTTTCACTGCCCCTGTTTCTACTATACTGGAATTTTTAGCTTCTCTTTGTAAGGAAGGTGCTAATCTTTCCACAATCAAAGTACATTTGGCAGCCATATCAAATTTTCATTCAGGAAATGATGCTTCTTCTTTGGTTGCTTACAGATTATGTAAGGTTTTCCTGACGGGCACTATCCTGGTTAGACATCCAGTTAAAGATCTATCACCTCACTCAACAAACCTTGAATTTTTGGCAAAAACTGATGAAAGTTCCTGTGTTGGAAAGCAGACTTTTCATTTGCTATTATTTCAGCTAAAAGGATTACTGAACTCAAGGCATTTTCTTCAAAAGCTCTTTACATTGTGTTTCATAAAGTCAGAGATGCCTTATGTACCACTCTTTTTTTTCCTGCCAAAATTGGCTTCTGGGTCAAATATAAATCAAATCATCAAATCATTAAATTACCAGTCTTCTTTCCAAAATATTCGAACAAAGGATAAAACATTCTTCTCTATGAACATCTAACTACATTTTTACTTATAAGAACAACAGATTTCAGAAAAATGGACCAGTTGTTTGTCTCTTTTTCACCTAGCTGACTGGGTTCTCCAGTTTCTAAAATTACATTGGCCAAATGGATAACTAATTGCATTTCTTGGATACATTCTCAGTAAGGCCTCTCTCTGTCAAAACTACCTAACACCCATTCTACTAGATCTATGGCCACCTCATCTGCCTTCTGGTCTGAAACTTCCATTGATGATATGTGTGCAGCAGCTGCATGGTTACTGCTAATATTTTTATTACTCATTACAAATTGGACATAATTACCAGTAGCAGAGCTGCCTTTGGTTTAGGAGTTCTCAAGAATATCCTTCCATGAGGGCCACCCAAGATTTACATAACTGTGGACTCTGTCCCATATGTTGAGGAAGAATGAAAAGGACAACATCAGATATTAAAGTTATATACTTACCATAGCGTGGCATCTGTGTTCTCCATTTTCATTCTTCCTCAACTCCCCTCCTTCCTTCCCCCTTTCTGTCAATTTCTGTAGTGACCTGATGGAATTTGAGCCCTGGTTTTATTCCTCTTTTCTCTACTATTATACAAGACCTTTAAGGCACCTCTTTACATTGTGTTTCATAAAGACAGAGGCAGCAAACACAATCTGAGGATTTGGGGATGGACTAGGGCAATATGGGTAGAGGGAGGAGCTTTAGAGTTCAATCCAAAGTCTCTGAAATGTGGCTGACTGAGATCTAAGGTCAGATCCATGACCCCTTACACTGAAGAAGAATGAAGATGGACAACTTAGATGCCTAGTTATGGTGAGCTCTGAGAGTTCCAGAGTCAGATCCAAAGAGAATTACTTTCTCAACTTCAACAGCATCCCTGACCAGTTCTGCCTCTATGCCTTTGGATTGGAACAGGTCCCACAGCCAAAGCATCAGCATTGAATTCATGGGGCTGGGATCTACTTAGATGTTATTGGATCACATCCCTGCCCATTAAAGCCTCAGTGTTGGAAAACTTGGGTCTGCTTCCCTCCTCCAGGCATGGATTGGGTCAGAATCATGATCTACCAGCACTGAAACACTTGGATCGATTGTAGGTGGCCAAGGCTTCTCTGTGTCTATCTGCCTTTGAGATTGTGGAAAGGGCTTTTTCTTGTTCTAGAGATCCAGTCTCTCTCCCTTCATATCCTCCCCCTATTCCATTCTTGACTCTGAAATCTGAATCCATCAAACCTATTCCACAGGGACAGCCAGTTCCATTTAGCTTCCAGTCAGTTCCCAGTCCAGAAGAAGTCCACTCTCTTCTGACATCTCACCTGAACACCCCCCCTGAGGAGGTTCATCTGAAGAGAATGTGCAAGAGGAGACATATAGATTCTCCAGTGGAATCTCTCACTGAAGATACTGATTTCGAGAAAGAAGAAGATTTCCCCCAGCTGACCACCTGATGACATCTCCTTTGGAGACATATTAGAGGTCCTTAAACAACAAGGTGGTTGATATTCTGATAATCCTTCTCCAGAGAAGTCAGTATTTCTGGAGACTTTTGCTTCTGGACCATGTCTGTCTTGGGTGACCCCCCCCCTGTGGATGAGCTTATTGATGTAGTGTCCCGCTGGACATGCAAGGAGCTGGATTCTGTTGAGCCAAGACCACGTCACTCTAACAATTTCTTATCCCCTTCAAAAGATAAACCTCACTGGAGCAAAGGAGTCCCTGTAGATGCAATGGTGGTGGTGGCAGCCACTAAAAAAGGGGTCTATCTGATAACACCGACACGCCAAAACACTAACAACGAAATAACCGACACAACAAAACCAAAAGAAACCGAAAGTTCAAAAACTGGAAACTTCACATGCCCGACCAACCATAATCCCGACAATCAACAAAACAAATACCCTTCCCAAAAAACACACACACAACACAAGCACACCAAAAACCTTACAAACCTACACTAAACCTTACATATGCAACTATCTATGTACTAATCTTAACCCAAACCCTAACCCTAAGGTCCCTCACTATTGCAAACTTACCTTACCTGCACCCTAATGCTAACTCACTTAATCCGCCCCTAACCCTCAATTCCAACACTATCGGAAACTTACCTGACCCGCACACTACCCTAACGTCCATCACTATCATGCACTTACCTTACCCACACCCTGACCCTAACATCCATCCCTATCGCACACTTACCTTAACATGTCGGTGTTCTCAGCATCGGGATTCTCAACTTTCGATCATCTCCGTTGTCGATTTTCCGGTGTCGGTGTTCTCATTGTCGGTGTTGTGGACTTTCGGCGTTTTCAGGTAGACCCTAAAAAAGACCTAGCAGAGCTCTTCTTTCCATGTGTCAAACATAGAGTCTAGGGCACTGGATAAATTTGGAAAGCAAGTGTTTGCCTCAGTGGCTTTCGCTGTTAGGTTCCTTAACTATCTGGCAAAGAACTGTTAGATTTTCTAAATCCATGTCTGCAGAGGATTTCAAAAGATCATTTTCTTGGCTGGCCACTCTTTTGTCAGTTTCCAATGCTTCCATGAGGTTGATCTCTCATGCAGCAAAATGCACCTTATAGGTGGCCAGTTCAGGCATTGCCATAAGAAGACATGCCTGGATGCAGCTCTGTAACTTTGCAGAGCCTTTCAAGATGTCTTTCATCAATGCTACCTTTGATGGAACATCTTTGGTTGGTCCTTCTGTGAAACTAAATGCTTACCCATAGTGAACAAGAAGGAAAGTCCCTGTCTGCTGTGGGAATCAAGTTTTCTACCCCTCAATGAACCTTCTCCAGAAATCAGAGACATGGTAAGAAGATGTGGTTCCACAAATCTTGGGGACCTTAGCAAGGTTCATGCGGAGACAACTTCTTCAGATGCAGAGGAGGCAGGTCTAATGGTAGATATCACCCTTTAGGCAGAGGAAGCCCACAAAGTTAGGGTTTCTGTGATTCATTCTTGGTTAGACCCTTTAAGTGCTCCTGAAGTGCTGCCTGACTGCCCACCTCAGGAGGCAGTCAAGAGTCACTTGTCCTTGCCCCCAGACATCTGGGCTACTATACCTATACCAAAAGACTCCTGGGTGCCAAAAATAATATCCAGAGGTTATTTCATACCATTTCCCAGCTCAAAGTCTCCAAAATGAAGAGACTTCCTGATGTTTCACTCAGTGGGAGGAAGGCTGCAGCACAAGAAATTCAAAAGCTGCTAAACAAGAGTCATCCAGGAAGTCCAACCAGTCAAAACAGGATTCAGAATTTACATTTGTTTTTAGTGCCCAAAAAGACAGACTACCTGTGACTAGTTTTGGATCTAAGCAAACTAAATCAGTTTGCAGACATTTAAAGTTCTGAATGGTCTCAGTCCAGTCCATTCTGCCATTTCTACACAAAGACGATTGTATGTGCTCCATAGATCTTCAGGGTGCATACTATCACATCAAGTACACAGGCACTCCCAAAGACGCTTACATTTTTATCTGGAAGCCAGTCACTACTGATGCAGATCCCTGCCCTTTGTACTCACCACAGTCCCCAGGGTGGTCAAATGTATTGAAGTGGTGGCAGCTCACTTTGAGACTTGAAGAATTCTGAATGTTTCCATACCTAGATGACTGGCTCCTCACCACCCCTACTATGCATCATCTACAACAATCTGGGGACTATTTGCTCCAGATTTGTCACTCACTAGGTATCATAGTCAATTATGCCAAATCACATCTGACACCAGTACAGAGCCTAGAGTTTATTAGTGCACATCTGAACACAGCAACCCAAATTACTTCTTTGCCTGCTCATGACATAGACATACTCTTATCTCAGGTTCATCAAATTCTGTGTTATTCATCTCCTCCAGCCAGACTAATTCTCCAAGCTTTAGGGTCTATCACAGCAGCAATAGCCCTACTTTCTTTAGCACACTACTTTATGCATGTTCTTCAATGAAGTCTAGCTGTTCAATGGTCTATTCTTTGACAACCCCCATCTTTTCTAGTCAAGCTTAAACTAATATGCAAACACCATATTCACTGGTGGATCCAGTCAGAGAACATTTTGGCCACAGTGAATACGGATGCCTTCCAGTTGGGGTGGGGGGGGCATTACTTGGGAAGGGCGGTCCAAGGTACATGGTCCCTCCAAGAGACCAATTCACATATCAACATCCTGAATATGAGAGCAGTACTTTTAGCATTTCAGACATTTCAAAATGCTCTTTCTCTAGGAACTATTGTAATTCAGACTAACAACATGTCTGTAGTTTGCTACTTCAACAAACAAGGAGGAACCCAGTCTTACCCTCTCTGCCAGGAGGCTATGAGGGTGTGGCAATGGGTGATCACCACAAACCACTTTCTAGTTGCAGTGCACATTCCAGGGAAATCCAGCATACTAGCAAACAAACTTAGAAGATCCATTCTGTTGCCTCATGAATGGTATCTCAAACAGTCAGTGGAGGATAACATGTTCTGTCATTGTGGCCATCCTTGCTGTGACCTCTTTTCTTCCTCCAAAACAAGAAGTGTGGCAGGCATTTTGCCCTGACCCTGCCAGGGGGATTTCACTGAGAAATGCTTTAGTTCACATTTGGTCATTTGGACTCCTTTAACTTTACCCCCCACTACCCTTGATCCCCAAAATTTTTACAGAAGGCAATTTGGTTGAAGAGCTGTAATCATTGCCCCCTTCTGGCCTCTTCAGGTGTTGTTCCCCTTCTTTGGTCTCATCTTCATTATCTTTCCTAGATACTGGACCCAACTCCAGGTCTTCTCACATCCCTCAAGGATGAGTCATCCAAATTTTCCAGCCCTGAAACTAACTGCATGGTTTCTCCAGTTCCAATAATAGCCAGACAGTCCAATTTTTCTTCCCCAGTATGTACCACTTTAATATCCTTGCAAGAAAACTCCAGCAAAAAGGTTTACAAGAGCAAATGGAAAAGATTTTTCCTTTGGGAGTAAAAAAACAACATTGACCTTTTTACTGCCACTGTCTCTTCTGTTCTTGATTTTCTGGCTGCTCTTTTCAAAGAAGGAGCTAGGTTTTCTGTGATTAAGCTACATTTGGCATCCATATCAAATTTTCACAGAAGATAAACATTATTGTTTGTCTTCTTCCAAGTTACTTAAAGCTTTCTTGAAAGACATTTTACTCCTCACACCCCAGTAAAAGATCTTTCATCTCCCTGAGACGTGACTGTGGTACTACAAGGTCTGACTCAAAAACCCCTTGAACCTTCAGCAAAAAATGTTTAAAGTATCTTTCATGAAAACAGCCTTTTTAGTAGCCATCACTTCTGCCAAAACTCTTTCTGAACTCCGGGCTGTTTCATCAAAGACTCCATACATTATTTTCCATAAAGACAGGATCACTTTATGAACTAATGCTTCATTTTTACCTAAAGTGCCTTCTGAATCGATGATTAACTAATCCATTCATTTACCAGTCTTTTTTCCAAATTTTTCGAACAAAGCAGAATACATGCTACATCTTCTAGATGTACATAGGCAATTACGCTTTTATTTACACAGAACTAAAGAATTCAGAAAATCAGGCAAACTGTTTGTCTCTTTCTCAAAAAGTCAGCTGGGCTATCTAGTATCTAAAATTACATTGGCTAAATTGATAACTAATTGCATTTCTTGGATCTGTTCCCAATAAGACATTTCTCTACCAAGACCGCCAAAAGTGCACTCAACTAGATTTACAGCCACATCATCTGATTTTTGGTCAAGAACGTCTATTGATGATATTTGCACAGCAGCCACATGGTCCAATACTCTTACAAATTAGACATAATCTCCAGAAGCAGAGCTGCTTTTGGTTCAATGGTTCTCCAGAATATCCTTCAACAAGGGACACCTAAGATTCACACAGCTGGGGACTCTGTTCCATTCATTGAGGAAGAATGAAAAGGACAACGTCATATTTAAAAGTTATGTATTCACTATAACTAGGCATCTGTGTTGACCATTTTCATTCTTCCTCAACCCCCCCCCTTTCACTCCCCTTCCTATGAAGTTCTGGCATAGCCTCTTGGTGTTATAATTGGAATCTATAGTTCTGGGTTTGAGCCCTGTTCTCTTACTCATCCCTTTCTCTAACTTCTTAATGTGGAATTTATGGCACCAAACTGGATCTGAGGTACTGGGGATGGAATAGGGGAGTATGGGTAGACGGAGGAGCCCAAGAGTTGGATCCAAGGTCTGAAGTATGTAGCCGAGTCAGATCTGAAGATCGGATCCATAATCCATTCATTGATGAAGAATGAAAATGGACAGCACAGATGCCTAGTTATGGTGAGTACGGAAATTTTAATTTATTGATTAATAAAAAAATAGTTTATTAACAGATAATAGTGACTTTAACTGGAATAATAAGCAAATAAAATATTTAGGTATACAGACTGCAAATGCATAGTTTTAACTAATTATAATTATATTCTGTAATATATTGCTTGGTTAATAAATAATTGGAACAAATATTTTTATGGTAGATGAAATAATATCCTTGATTAAAATGATAATCTTACCAAATATTTGATATACAACTCTGTCTATTTCTTTATTTCCCCTTAAGGGATTAAAAAAATAATAATAATGTACTTCAAAGGTTTTTTTTTGCACCCAATAAGCTTAGGATATCCTTTGAACATCATATAAGAAGTTGGGAAGAAGGCTGTATTGTTTTTCCTGATGTAAAATTATATGCAGTGCATTATGTTATTAAGACTGTAATGTTATGGTTTAATTCAATTTATACAGCCAGATGGAAATTAGTTCATGAAAATATATGGTTAATTAATAATAAGTATATACCCTCTTTACATAGACAAAGATCACCTAATAATTTTATATAGTTAGTAAAATATTATTTTACTAATAATGTAAATAAATCCTCAGACTCTTATACTGATAACACAATTAATATATTTAAAATTTTAATTTATAATAATTCTTATATAAAAATATGTTTTTACATTATTTCTTACTGCATATACAGAAGATTGTATAGCATCCTTAAATATTAATAAGATGATTTAAAAATAATTTAACTTTTGGTATCAGTTTTTAAATATTACTTAGATACTTTCACCTGAATTTTTAATTAATAAATACAATGTTTATTTGAACAATTGGCTTATTATTCAAGATCATAGACAATATATGTCTATAACAGATTCAGTGTCAGATTTACATAAAAATATTTTACACAAATTTGTAGAATTTTTATCAGTTTTAAAATAAATAATGAGACTACTAAATATTTTCTCTCCAAAATATATAAAATAGTTAGATGCTATCAATCCTATATTAAAGATAATTATTATAATTACTCTATACAAATGAATAATACTACTTTTTCTAAACAAGGAAAATACTGATTTTACAGTCTTCATGAAAAATGTCTTCTTCCTTATTTTGGAAATTAGTTTAATGGAGATATTCCCATAGGGCCTTTACTACACCTCACAAAATTGAAGTTATGTTTAAAAATAGGCTATAGATTGTTGGAGAAGTAATTCTAGACTGAAAACAGATCAGCTCTATATGGTGTTTGAATATAACGTTTTCAACCATTTTGAAGCAATATGAATAACTTTATGCAAGCTTTATATTCTGACAGATTTATTTTTTCTCATATTATTTAATGCTGCATTCCTAGAATCATCCCTAAGGCACAAGTTCCTCTTCTTTGCTATGAATTATTAATAACTAGAAAAACTGTTACTAGAAATTGGAAAAACATTACTACAACCTCAGTGTTAGAGTTTATAAACCTTGCAAAATGTGTTTGTGAAAATGAAGTACATACTATTAGGATGGGAACTAACAAAACTTCTAATTACAATTACTGGTTGAAACAAAAAAAAAAATATTGGAAAAATATTGAAGGACTTTTTTTTAATTATTAACTGTTGACTTTATACAATTCCATATAGACAGCTTTGTAAATACCTTTTACTATTTAAATGCATGCCCAGTTATGGCAATCAACACCCAGGACTTTTGGCAAGCTGGCAAGCAATAAACATAGAAACCAGCTTTAAATATATAAGATTACTACTAGATTACTTTAAACCAGAGAAAGAGAGGATTGCTCAGATAATAAAGGATAAACAAAGTGAATTAGAGTTAATGACACTATCCAATCAACAAATTAAGAAGTTAGAGACATTAGAATTTAATCTTAATATATATGAGTCTAAGATTAAAGAACAGAAAATAAAAAAACTTAACAGAGATGTTAATGATTTTAAACAAGGAAGAATCTTTGAATGGCCCAAAGAAGGTACATCGAATGAACAGAGACCGTAGTTGATAACCAACAAGAGAAAAAATTTGCCTATGGATGGTAGTTCTAGCTCTAACACCATGCCAGATGAAGAACAATGAAATACATTATTACCACAGGATAATCAAGAAGCTATAATAAATAATGATAATAATAGTGATATTTCAGGAGTATCAGCTACAGGAACCATACCTAAGAGAAATGGTTCACATCTACCACCTAATACCACCCTACCAATTTTTTTGAAACAACACCAGTTCAGAGGACAATGACTACCAAGTCAAGACCGAAAAAGGAAGAAACCATTCATGGAGAGGAATCATTGGTAGTTAACCTTTCCAAACATGATATTACACCATCGGAACTCTCAGTTTTACAAAAAGGCTTAACATTTATTCCTTCATTTAGATCATCTTTAGATGAATTTGTCCTGGATATGAAATATTTCGGACAAAATGTCACCCTAAAGCACATTTTTGGAAATCAAACAACAGATAGGACTATACTGAGGAAACCGAGCACCTTTGTTCCAGTTGGACATCCAGCAGTAGATCTATTTGTAAGACTTTGCACTAATGAAGTTGAGAAATTGAGATCAGATCCAGGTACCAGACATTATTGTAATGTCACTTCTGAGGAAAAAACAGCTATCTCAAATTTACAACATAACCATTTAATCTCACTTAGACCAGCTGATAAAGGAGGCGCAATAGTGATGCTGGATATGTCATGGTATGTGAACAAAATGCTGACGATGTTACAGGATTCCAAAACTTACATTGAAGTCTCTCATTTTGAAATAACTAAAGCAATTAACAGGATCAATTCATATTTACAAGATATGGTATTACATAGACAAATAGAAATGGACTTATATGAGTTCTTAGTCATTCCTAAACCAACTATTCCAATCATCAATGGTCTGCCAAAAATACATAAGAATTTAACAGACCCTTCCCTACGTCCAATTATCTCAGGACGGGGATGGGCTACTGAAAACTTATCCCTATACGTAGAGAAGGAATTGAAACAGATCTTAAGCTCCTTCACTTCTGTGTTAAGGGATACTGATGATTTTCTGGAAAAATTGAATGGTGCTATGAATGATGTAGTCGACAAAGAAGACCTATTACTGACAACTTTAGATATAAACAGTCTTTTTACTAGTATTCCAAATGACATTGGTATTGAGACAGTGAGACAAGTACTTATCAGTAAGATCTCAGCCAGTGAAACCAGAACTATTTGTGATATGCCGGAACTAATATTGGAGAACAACTACTTTACTTATGGCAACAGCTGTTATTTACAAAAATGGGGGGTTGTGATGGGCACCCCCTGTGCAAATAGTTATTCCAATTTAGTTCTAGTAGGTTGGGAACAATACTTTGTCCTTAGTAGTAATAATCCGTGGAAAAAACATATTTTATTCTACGGTTGATTTGTAGACGATTTATTTATCCTATGGAAAGGAGATGGAGAACAATTCACGAGATTTCATACATACTTGGATCAAACTACTTCGTATCTTACATTCACTTCTGAATATTCTAGATCTAACATCAATTTTCTAGATGTCAGTATCAGTTTGAGTGATCAAGGTTTCCTGAATTTTGATTTATATAGAAAGAATACTTGGAGAAATCATTACCTACATAGAAGTAGCATGCATCCGAGACATGTAACCAAGAACATCATGAAGAATGAAACAAATAGGATTCACAAACGTTGCAATCGAGAAGAAAATAGAATTAAAGAAATAAATCTTTTGCATAACAACTTGAAGGCCCGTGGCTATAAGGAGAAAGATCTACAATCCAATGGAAATATAAGACAAAATCATGTTGAATCAAATGATACCTTTGTGAGACTATCTCTAACATATAGTTCAGATAATGCTCAGATTACTAAGATAATTAATCAATTTTGGCCAGTGCTTACACAAGATCCACATCTAAAAGCTATAGTTGGAGAGAGACCTAGATTTTGTTTTAAAAACAAGAAAAATATGAAAAGGTTATTATGTACTAACATCCAGACACCAAATACAATAATAGGACGGAAAGGAACAACAAAATGTGGGAATTGTAACATCTGTTGTGTGATAGATGATAGCAACCACTTTACACATCCGGTTACAGGGAAAGACTACATTTTCAACATCAAAGCAACATGTAAAACCTCAGATGTTGTATATTTAGCTACCTGTGAGGTTTGTACATCATTCTATATAGGAAAAACTAACCAATGCTTCAAAAAGGGTACAGAGACATCAACTGGATATTAAGAACAAGGAAATACATAATGCGTTGGCACAACATGTTGCTATTAATAAAAATCACAAGTTTCTATTTAAAGTCATAGATAGAGCTTTCTCTGTTCCACGCAAAGGGGACATTGAGACATTGACAGAGCTGAAAGAAACAAAATGGATTATTAACCTGAGGGCAGATCAACCCCCTGGTTTAAATAGCATAGTCCCCCTTAAACCTGTTTTAAAGAACAGAAGATGTAAAGTGTAATTAATCCACTGTGCCATCTATATTTCATTGACAAATTTACAACTTTAAAACCAACTGACAAAGACGATACTATGTGAGCATTATCTGACTGAGACCAAAGTCATTTTTCAGCTTTTGTCAAAGGACATTTTATTGCCCACTTATTGGCCAACGCCATCTTCTTCATATCTTTTTAAGGAATGAAGAGAATAAAATGATAAAAGCTACTTTCATATTTAAGAACAGAAGAAGTATATAACAACAAAACTACTGTGCCATCTATATGACAGACCTGTAATTTGAATTTTGTCTGATGATAGTAACAAGAAGTGAATTTTACTTGATTAAGGCCAAATTTATTCTGGCCATTGTTAAAAAGCAGGTAAAGATCCATCATACCTGCATATCATTGTAATGAATAGAAAGTTATATTCATAAATTCCTTCGAAGATTTAAAATTTGGAGTGTTTATGAATGCTTCTATTTATTTATGGATACCACACCATTTAGAACAGCACCACCTGTTATTGGTCTTGAGAATTAAAGAAAAATGGAAGAGTAATACTCACTTTGCTCACATTATCATCAATAATATAATATACATCCAATCAAAATGAAGGACTGGAACATCTAATTTACATATATAATAAAGGCGGGAAACAGAAGCATAGAGTTGATTACATGCAAATTAATCTTGAGATAACAAGATAGGATTGGATGTTGCCAAGCATTCATCAATGGTGATTGGTCAAATAGTATAGAATCTCATATATAAAAGGAAATGGAAGTCCCTAGTGTCTTATATGATCTGAGGAAGACAACAGTCGAAAGCGCTTATCGGATATCTTCAAGGGACAGTTTTGAGCTTTTTTATTTTTCATTTTATTTCAAGTCGAAGTTTTATTCGTATTAAAGGACTACATTTTAATTGGAACATTTGTGGATTTCGTTGATTGGCCATCCTTGGGTGGATTTTCTGTCTTTTTTCTGCTAATATTGACTGTTTTTGTGACAGACCACCTCTAGCGTTTGAGAGTTATTTATTCATTTGCAAGGTCTGAAGTATGCAGCCGAGTCAGATCTGAAGATCGGATCCATAATCCATTCATTGATGAAGAATGAAAATGGACATTACAGATGCCTAGATATGGTGAGTACGAAACTTTTAATTTATTGATTAATAAAAAAATAGTTTATTAACAGATAATAGTGACTTTAACTGGAATAATAAGCAAATAACATATTTAGGTATACAGACTGCAAATGCATAGTTTTAACTAATTATAATTATATTCTGTAATATATTGCTTGGTTAATAAATAATTGGAACAAATATTTTTATGGTAGATGAAATAATATCCTTGATTAAAATGATAATCTTACCAAATATTTGATATACAACTCTGTCTATTTCTTTATTTCCCCTTAAGAGATTAAAAAATAATAATAATGTACTTCAAAGTTTTTTTTTTTGCACCTCAATAAGCCTAGGATATCCTTTGAACATCATATAAGAAGTTGGGAAGAAGGGTGTATTGTTTTTCCTGATGTAAAATTATATGCAGTGCATTATGTTATTAAGACTGTAATGTTATGGTTTAATTCAATTTATACAGCCAGATGGAAATTAGTTCATGAAAATATATGGTTAATTAATAATAAGTATATACCATCTTTACATAGACAAAGATCACCTAATAATTTTATATAGTTAGTAAAATATTATTTTACTAATAATGTAAATAAATCCTCAGACTCTTATACTGATAACACAATTAATATATTTAAAATTTTAATTTATAATAATTCTTATATAAAAATATGTTTTTACATTATTTCTTACTGCATATACAGAAGATTGTATATCATCCTTAAATATTAATAAGATGATTTAAAAAGAATTCAATTTTTGGTATCAGTTTTTAAATATTACTTAGATACTTTCACCTGAATTTTTAATTAATAAATACAATGTTTATTTGAACAATTGGCTTATTATTCAAGATCATAGATAATGTATATCTATAACAGATTCAGTGTCAGATTTACATAAAAATATTTTACACAAATTTGTAGAATTTTTATCAGTTTTAAAATAAATAATGAGACTACTAAATATTTTCTCTCCAAAATATATAAAATAGTTAGATGCTATCAATCCTATATTAAAGATAATTATTATAATTACTCTATACAAATGAATAATACTACTTTTTTCTAAACAAGAAAAATACTGATTTTACAGTCTTCATGAAAAATGTCTTCTTTCTTATTTTGGAAATTAGTTTAATGGAGATATTCCCATAGGGCCTTTACTACACCTCACAAAATTGAAGTTATGTTTAAAAATAGGCTATAGATTGTTGGAGAAGTAATTCTAGACTGAAAACAGATCAGCTGCATATGGTGTTTGAATATAACGTTTTCAACCATTTTGAAGCAATATGAATAACTTTATGCAAACTTTATATTCTGACAGATTTATTTTTTCTCATATTATTTAATGCTGCATTCCTAGAATCATCCCTAAGGCACAAGTTCCTCTTCTTTGCTACAAATTATTAATAACTAGAAAAACTGTTACTAGAAATTGGAAAAACATTACTACAGCCTCAGTGTTAGAGTTTATAAACCTTGCAAAATATGTTTGTGAAAATGAAGTACATACTATTAGGATGGGAATTAACAAAACTTCTAATTACAATTACTGGTTGAAACAAACAAAAAATTATTGGAAACATATTGAAGGAGTTTTTTTAAATTATTAACTGTTGACTTTATACAAATCCATATAGACAGCTTTGTAAATAGCTTTTACTATTTGTTACATTTATGTGTTAATGTATTGTATTAAAATTGCAAAAAACTTTTTTTTTCAAAAAAGAAATATGTTCTTTACTATTCTAGGCAATTGTTTTCACCGCTGTATGGCTGCCATCTTGGAGTAGTCAGATAAATAATGGATAATAATCAATATAGATTTGACTCACATAACTAGCATCAGCTGCATAAGTGATAAAATCCTGACTATGGTCTACATTACTTATATTTGAATAGCAGCTTAGATGCTTGATAGAGCTGGTAGTGGAGGAGGATGGCTATGCCCACCCTGGCGGGGTTAGGACAGAGTATAATATATAATGACTGTCTCTAAGAGGAGTGATAGTTTTGTGGTACACATCCTGTAATGGGCTTTCAGCTCCCCAAGCTACCCTCTGGTGCTCACTATCATTATGAAATGTATAGAAGTGCCCATTTGCTTGGGAACAGTGTTGTGGGTCCCTGTGGTAATTCATGTAGCTCACCCCACCAATGAATAGGTAGAGTTAGGCCATACCAAATACCATCATTATTGGGATGCTAGTCATGTACTAAAGCAATCATCATGACTGACTGTATGATGCCCCTTCAGCATGACTCCTGCCCTTTCTTGTACTTGAGTAATTATGTAGCATATACAAATGAAATGGGTGATGAGGAAAGACTGATAGTGAGCAGTGACAGGGGCTAAAAACACACAAAAAACCTACATGTGGCACACTTTAGTGTATTAGAAGTACGAAGACTGATACAGAGGCATGTACATCCTTCAACTTGGCATCCTATCTGTGTATCCAGGTGAAATTTTGATGAAAATCTGTATTCTGGCACCAGCTTATTGACTCAACCAAAGAGAATTTTTCCACTGATAACATTACCATCAAGAGTTTAAAGGTTGATGGCACACTGTATTAAAAAAGCTGTGGCTTGGCTAAACTCCATAATTCAGCATGGTGGATGGAAAGGATCCATCACATTACAGAATGTAGCAGACTTAGGGGAGTGATAATCACATCTGAAGTGAAAAAATGTTATGCTACTACTAATACTAATACTAATAATAATAATAAATAATGCTCTTTTGTTACTCGGGTAGGACCACTGGAGATTAGTCCCATTTCAATGGTGACCCAGGTGCAATCTCTGGTTAAGTGACTTGCTCAAGGTCACACAGTAGGCAAATGAAGATTGAGGAAATCAGAACCTTTGATAAAGAAAATACAGCTCACAACCTAAACTCTGTGCACCAACTACCAGACCTTTATAATTTTTAGATGGGGATAAAAAGTGAGTTGTAAAGGATTTTGTGACTCCTTAAACATAATGAATAAAATCTGTGTTAAGCTATCATAATGCATACCCTTCTGCCAGTGCTGATGATATAAAAATGGTTTAATTAAAAATACCAATTTTTAAACTGTGAAGGATTTGGATCTATCACTGCAGCATGCAGAAAGATTGGAGGATAGAAAATTCTAAGAGACCATCAGCTTTTATTGGTACTATTTGAAATGTCAGGATCTGCTACAGTGAGTCTCAAAACACGGAGACTGAATGGCCAAAAAATACATTTACATATACTAAGTCCAATATGTCCATTTCTCGTGATATTTCCTTTTTGCAATCTCCTACAACCAAGGACTCTTTATAACTGTTATCTTGGAATTGATAAGTTTCTTTGATCTTTATTACTGGGATAGCCCCTGGCCGCTGCAGATTCCTGGCTCTAGCATCCTTGACTCTCTCTTCAACTTGCTTATCCTGCTCTTGGAACTAAGAACCTTCCTACCTACAACCAAGGACACTTTTTATCAATATTTCCAACTGCCTCCACCTCAAACTAGGTATAACGCCTTCCCACCTAAGAACCCTGTTACCTAAGGAAGCAGGAAACTCTTCAACTTGCTTATCCTGCTCTTGGAACTAAGAACCTTCCTACCTACAACCAAGGACTCTTTATAAATATTTCCAACGGCCTCCACCTCAAACTAGGAATAACGTCTTCCCACCTCAGAACCCTGTTACCTAAGGAGGAAAGTACGTGATTCCCATGCCTGGCAGTAAAGCTTATTTGTTGCTTTTATGATTTCTTTGTGTCTCTAAATATGCTACCTAGCCAGGAAAGCCAGCAGCCAAACCCCTGCCTGCCCTTTTACAAACACTCCTTCTCTCCTCTGTGTCCACCCTTCATAAAGCTTACCTTTTCTCTACTTAAAAGTAGCTACGTAAAGGAGCTGCCTCCTTTAACTCCCCCTCCTCTAAATCCTGGACCTGCAATCTCCTACAGTTAGCTACTGCTGTACTTTATTTTTCACCCACTAGGTGGCACACTTTTCTTGGCTTGTGTTTTACCTGTTCTTTCCTTCTAGGTTACAGATAACTCTAACTCACCTTGGCTGTCTAAAGAACTGCTCCCAGCACTGCCCAACTCCTTCCTCTTACCTTCTCAGCAATAGCACCCAGTTAACCCTCCTCTCTTACCTCTACATCTACCCACATCTTAACTCACTTCAGTATTCACCATCCCACAGATTGTTTTCTGGAGCTTTCTTCCTTCACGTGTGTCTTACTTTGCTACTCCTTCTCCTACTTACCTCTCTTTCTTCCCCTTACTCATCTCCAGCTTTTGCAAACCTTACAACCTCTAACTCTACACCTTCCTCAATGTCTCCCCTCTCCTTTCCATCTTACTGTAAAAGTCAACTGACTATTACCTACTCATCTATCAGAAAGTGCTAGCCCCTCCTCCAGGTCTTACCTACCTGCATCTTCACACTCCTCCCCTTTTTCACCTCACATCCTTTCCAATTCCATAAATGCATGTTGCCCCTCGAGGCGCAATCTTTATTACTAGGATAGCCCCTGGCTGCTGTGGGTTCCTGGCTCTAGCATCCTTGACTCTGTAAGTAACTGATGTTGCTTTTTTTATTCATGCAGGTGCATGTTGTTTAATAACCTTTATTGCAAAACCAGTGTTGTTACAACTGAACCTGCTTAGCTGTACTAGTTTGATTTTGTACTAAAAAGTGTACTAGCTTGATTTTGTACTAAAAAATGGCAATTTGCATTTCGTGTGACCCACATGGAGCAAGTATTTTTACTGCCTCCTCTACCTACTAGGAGCTCCGCAGCCACTGCTGTGTCACTGCTATACCGCTGCAGGTTCATGGCATTTTTTGAATAGCGTTATTACCCTGAAAGTAGTTTGCTAAGCTGAACTCCTTTTCCTTTTTAAATTATGCATGGTCCGGGCTTCAGCTATTGAAAGTGCTCATTGATTGTGCATTGTTAGTACGCCAACTACATGTGCATCGCTAGAATGCCAAACTACATAATGCATAGCTGATATATCTCATTAGTATTTTGAAAGTAGTGTGCTAAGCTGAACTCCTTTTCCTATTTAATTTATGCATGGTAGGGGCTTCAGCTATTGAAAGTGCGCTTTGATTGTGCATTGTTACTACGCCAACTACATGTGCATCCCTAGAACGCCAAACTACATAACACTAAGCTAATATATCTCATTAGTACTTTTAACACTAGTTTTCTCTCCATTTCAAGCAACCTCAGGGCATTCATGTGGAAAATACCTTACTGGGGCATTCACTTAATTGATCAATTGTTACAACCCAGCTTGCATTCATGCTGGATCTGAAGCCTTGATTATGAGTGCTTGCAAGCCTTATCATACACTTGCTTATCTGTTAGGACGCATTTCTGCTGTATTGCGGTTGTCTTTTTCTGTCATTACTAATTGACTGAAGGATTACATACTGTAATCGGTCTTGTTAGCAAGCGAAAGTAGTTAAACATCCCTAGCTGACCTGATAAGACTCTCTATGGGTCAATCGCTTGTTTATTAAATATTATAGCTCATGGGAATTCTCTTGCCTGTTAGTGTGTGTATGCGGTTAAACCTCACTTGCTGAGCTGATAAGACTCTGGGTCAACTGCTTGTTTAATCATTATTTAGCCTGAGGGAATTATTGCTGTAATCTGGCTTTTGCAAATATTGGCAGATATACCACTCACTTGCTAACTTATTGAGTCTCTTTTGGCTGTACGCCGGCCTAATTACTCTACCCAACATGACATTCATATAAAGAGCCCATAAAGCTGGTGTAGTACCTACACTAATTCCACCACATGGGCAGCATCACAAGGAGTCATCTCTTGTCAACTGGTACATACCTGTGTGTTTAAATGCCTGCACAAACATTATTACTGGAGCTCAATATATTGTGTTATGCCTACTAGACCTGGTATATTATATTGTTTCCTACACTGTTTCAGCTCAATTTGTGGTGCTATGCCTTACTTGACCTGTTACATTACATTGTTTCCTATATTGTTCCTTGTGCCAATGCATACCCTTGATATGTGTCTCTATATTTCTGAGTAAATGATTTATGTGCTTTGCTTAGTACAGTATAACATATAGTGTCTGTACCCTAATTTCGTAAATAAGTCTGTGTTCTTAATACTATTTATTTTTTTTTCTTCTTTCTAACCTACCCAGCTCTTCAACTTGCTTGTCCTGCTCTTGGAACTAAGAACCTTCCTACCTACAGCCAAGGACTCTTTATAAATATTTCCATCTGCCTCCACCTCAAACTAGGAATAACGCCTTCCCACCTCAGAACACTTTTACCTAAGGAAGTAGGAAAGTACGTGATTCCCACACCTGGCAGTAAAGCTTATTTGTTGCTTTTATGATTTCTTTGTGTCTCTAAATAAGCTACCCAGCCAGGAAAGCCAGCAGCCACACCCCTGCCTGCCCTTTTACAAACACTCCTTCTCTCCTCTGCGTCCACCCTTCATAAAGCTTACCTTTTCTCTACTTAAAAGTAGCTGCATAAAGGAGCTGCCTCCTTTACCCCCCCCCCCTCCTCTAAATCCTGGACCTGCAATCTCCTACAGCTAGGTACTGCTGTAATTTATTTTTCACCCACTAGGTGGCACACTTCTCTTGGCTTGTGTTTTACCTGTTCTTTCCTTTTAGGTTACAGATAATTCTAACTCACCTTGGCTGTCTAAGGACTGCTCCCAGCACTGCCCAACACCTTCCTCTTACCTTCTCAGCAATAGCACCCAGTTAACCCTCTACTCTTACCTCTACATCTACCCACATCTTAACCCTCCTCAGTATTCACCGTCCCACAAATTGTTTTCTGGGCTTTCTTCTTTCACTTGTGTCTACCCACTCTGTTTGCCCTGCAGGCTCACTCCGCTCCCCTACCCGACCCCCAATTCCCATACACCCCCAGTGGCTCTAAACTTATACTCACCTAACCCACTCCTACTTCCTCTCTCCACCCATTTCACCACCACCCACTTCCTACCCCCTCCGCTACATACCATCTATCACCCCACCTTTCCCTTCCATTTTAATAAGGCAATACCTACTCATATACCTTTCTCAACACCATATATTCACCTTAGCAAAGCCTCAACATGCCTACAAACTATACATCCTTCTCAATTCAACTATTACTCCTTCTGACCCTTACTTACATCCAATACCTTGCCCAGCACCATAACCCACACATCATTCCTTCATACAACCAACTACTCCACACAGCACACTTACACTCATTTATCTCAATATCCCTTGGCCTTTATCCCATTAATAACCACCTATTCTTTCACTACAAACTAATCACTGCTTATAAAATCCCTAACCTCCCCATTAACCTCCAAAACCCTCACAAATCTCACAATACACAACCTAGAAACAAAGCAATCCAAACACCTCTTCAGCATAATCCAACATCTAACAACCATACTTCTTTCTGGAGATACACACCCCTTGCTCTACATCCAAATCCATCCTACTAGCTTCTCTAAATGCCCAAAGCATAGCTAACAAAATTCCCAACCTGCATGCCTGGCTTATCCACAACATACCTGACATCTTAGCTATCTCAGAAACCTGGTTAAAAGCTCATATAAAAGATTCTGAAATAGTACCACCTAACTACTCCATCATCAGAAAAGACAGAGCACACAAAAAGGGTGGCAGAGTAGCTCTACTGTACTCATCCTCTCTATCCATTACTCCCTATAATAAACCCATTCCCCACTTTGCCAATGCAGAATTAATACTAGCTCTATTTCAATTAAATAAACACAAACACATATGCATATCCTCCCTTTACATTCCCCCTGGAAACAATATCTCAGTACTTGAAGATATCCTCTCATGGCTTTCTAGCAATATCAGTAATGAAACTATCATCCTGGGAGACACAAACATTAACTGGTCCTCCATCCAGTCCCCTACACACCCCCTAAATATCAACCTATATAATTACTCTCAGCTCATCACCTCCATTACCAGGCCCTAAAGTCTTCTCCAGTGGTACCACCCTAGACTGGATCTTAGTCTCTCACCCCCACTACTACCCTGATAGTGGAACTCTTCCTGATTCCCTCAGCGACCACCTTCCCATCTTTACAAGGCGTCTTCCTTCTCCCTTACAAGTAACTCATAATTACATCACCACTCACTGCCTAAAAACTTCAACCCCAAAGCCTTCTCTGACTCCCTAAAATCACTTAACTGGAACCCTCTAAAAACTCTACCCCTGGAAAATGCTGTTGCACACTTTAATGCAACTTTCCTAAAAATGCTAGATAGTTATGCCCCTATAATAACCAAAAGAATAAGAAACAAAACCACCCCCTGGCTAAACAAAAACACACTAACTGCCATGTGCCTTAGGGACAAAGCCTGGGCATGTTACCAAAGAAATAAAGCTCACACTGCCCTTATTGTGTTCAAAACACTCCGCAACAGAGTTAAAAAGCTTATCACAGCAGACCGACAAAATTACTTCTCTTTACTTCAAAACAACCATAAAACCAATCCACAAAAATTCTAGAAAGGTATCACTACCCCCCTAAAACCCAGCACAACTGAAAACCCAAGCCCTGACCCAAATGCACTAGATATAGATCTGGCCACCCAATTCAACTCTTTCTTCATAGACTCTATTTCCAAACTAACCTCATCCTTCTCTAACAACACTTCTCCCCCTACTTCTGCATCTCCTCTCTTGTCACCCCCTTCACCTCCACTCTCCCATACCCTATCTTCTCAACCCCCACCATTCTCCATAATACCCACTCCTACTTCTACCATAAAAAATTACTGCAAAAGCCTAAACCATACACCAGTGACCCCGATAACATTCCCTCAACCTTCCTTTGCATAGATGCCGAAGCCATTGCCTTCTCCATCAGCATCCTAATCAATCGCTCTATTCAAGAAAGTTTTATACCCCAACTCTGGAAAAAGGCTTTCATCATCCCCCTGCACAAAAGAGGCAATAATAACAATATTTCTAACTTCTGTCCTATAGCCATCCTCTCTTCCATCTCAAAACTCCTAGAAAAATGTATCCATCTTCAACTCCTTCCCTATCTCTTACATAAGAACTTATTAACTCCCACCCAACACGGATTCAGACCCAGTCACAGCACTATGACTGCCCTCCTATCCTTCCTGGAAACTGTGAATAAAGCCAGAGATTCTGGCTTTATTGTATCTACCCTCTTACATGACCTCTCTAAGGCCTTTGATACTATCTCTCACAACCTTCTCCTTACTAAACTATCTAACCTAAACCTATCCCTTTCCTCTCTCAATTGGTTCACCAGCTACCTCTCTAACAGGCAACAAGCTGTCAAGTGGAAAAAAGCCATCTCCTCTTTCCATATCACCCCCCACTGGTGTCCCCCAGGGTTCCATATTGGGCCTCCTCCTCTTCAATATATTCATAAATGATTTCTTCCACTCAATCCCTTATGCTAACCTTATTCAATATGCAGATGATTCAACGATAATCTGTGCCACCACACCCATCCCCACTCTCTTAAAGCTGACTCAAGATGCCTTCTCTACCACAGAACAGTGGATGAAAGACAATCATCTAGCACTCAATGCGCCAAAAACCAAACTCATGGTATTTACCTCCTTTAAAACCAACATCATTGATAGAAACCTATTCTCCATCACCAGCCAAAACAACACACCTCTTGAACTGGTATCTGTAACCAAACTATTAGGGGTCCACATCAATGACCAGCTTAAATTCAGTTCCCATCTACAACTAAACATAAAAAAACACACCAAAAACTTGGCATGCTCTACCGACATAACCGATACCTCACTACATCTACTAAGCTCACTCTCTCTACTACATTCCATCCCTTCCCTCCTTTATGGTGCCCCTCACCTAACAAACTTACAATCATCTCTCAAGACAAAACTCTCCTCTTGTTATAACAAAATTGCCAGATTTGCCACTAGCCACAAATCATCAACCCATCACTGTGCATCTCTCCACAAACTAAACTGGCTAGAACTTCCAAACTATCTCACCTATACTCAACTTACTTATACACACACACTCATTTTCACCCCTCCCTCTGTCCCTCCCTTTCCTCTACCTTTAAAATGCACCACCCAGAAAGACTCCTAAGAGCTAACAACCAAAACCTAATAGAACTATACAAACCCCTTCGCCCACCAGGTCAAAACCTCCTGTCCTTTGCCCTGGCATGCCTATGGAACTCCCTCTCTCCCTCCATCCATACTACTGCCAACCTCCCTTCCTTTCAAAAATCACTTCACTCACATCTAACATTCAAGTGGGAATGCTCCTGCTCCCACCCGACATAGCCTATTCTCCACTTCCTATAGGCAACTATCTCATATATCCCTGACACTAACTTCATATTTGCATCTAGCAAATACTAAGCCAATTTAAATAACTTCTTAAATTCTCAAATTGTACTATTCCATTTCAAGAAACTGTATATTTACTAATGCAATGTTTTGTCTTCTACTAAATGTAACCTAAAAATTTAATTGTAACTGCTGTAAACTTTGTTTTGTCTTGTAACCAAAACATTAATTTGTAAACTGCTGTAATCTTTGTTTTGTCTTGGAGCTTTTCTCCCCAGGACTCCGTTATAACAAGAGGAGAGTTTTGTCTTGAGAGATGATTGTAAGTTTGTTAGGTGAGGGGCACCATAAAGGAGGGAAGGGATGAGGAATGTAGTAGAGAGAGTGAGCTTAGTAGATGCAGTGAGGTATCGGTTATGTCGGTAGAGCATGCCAAGATTTTGGTGTGTTTTTTTATGTTTAGTTGTAGATAGGAACTGAATTTAAGCTGGTCATTGATGTGGACCTGCTAATCTCAAAACCTCTTTCATAACGCACAGATAAGAAGAAAGAACACCCCTTTCTCTCTCAACCCTGTCACCACTGTTTAAATAAAATCCCTTCTACTAAAACTAAAACCATGCTGTTCCTCTACTGACAACCCTCCCTTCTTTCTTAAACTTGTAGCCCACTTCATAGCCTACCCAGTCTTAATCTTAGTAAACAGATCTATCCAAAAATCCACTGTCCCCGATATCTGGAAATCTTTCTATACAATACCACTACACAAAGGAGGTAACTCCACAGATCCATCCAAGTACAGACCCATTGCCATTCTCTGTCCACTTTCCAAAATCCTTGAAAATGTATTCATAACCATCTTCTTAAGTACCTAATAGACGGAAACCTTTTAATCCCTTCTTAACATGGCTTCAGGCCTAATCATAGAACTTCCACTGCCCTCCTATCCTTCACTCACACTGTTGCTGAAGCCAGGGACAAAAATCTTCTTGTATCTTGCCTCTTCCTTGACTTGTCTAAAGCTTTCAATACTGTCTCTCATTCCAAGCTATTTGCCAAACTAATTGATCTTAAACTCTCCACGTCTACTATTCGCTGGTTCTCAAGCTATCTCTCAAACAGGCTCCAGTCTGTCAGATGACAATCCACCTGTTCCCCTTTCCTACCTATCCAGCCTGGTGTCCCTCAAGGCTCAATCCTTGGTCCTCTCCTTTTCAATATCTTCACTAATAATCTACACTCCTCCTGCGCCACTTTCTTCTGTATACAATACAGTGATGACTCTACTCTCATCTCTTTCTCAGACAACATCTCTAACTTTCTTTCCATCGCTCAAAATACTTTCTCATCTGTGAAAAAATGGCTAACAGAACACCAACTTAACCCCTAAAAGACTAAGCTTCTACTATTCCATTCTAAATCCCTCTCCCACCATAAATCCACCTTTACCATTTCTTCTTTTGATAACACCCTTATCAAAGCAGATCCACACACCAAGCTATAAAGTACTATAATTGACAAACAGCTTAAATTCGACATCCATGTACAACTCTGTATTAAGAAAAGCTAACCAGAAATTGGGGTCTTCTCTATAGAAATAAAAAAATTCCTAGCTCTCGACTCCAAACCCACTCTAGCTCAAGCCTTCCTCCTTCCATTCCTTCTCTATGGGTCTCTTATCCTTACCCATCTCCAGTCATCCCTACTAACCAAACTCAAACAAATCTATAAAAATATAGCCAGATTTGCCTGTAACCAACCATATAAATCACATCATTGCTTTCAGTGACCCATTTAGAATAGGCTTCCCCCTAACATCTGTAGCATTAATAGTACCATCTGCTTCAAAACTGAAGTCAGAAACTACTTCTTGAACTCAAGATCCCTTGCCATAATCCTCCTTAATTCCCATTATGACTCCAATTTACTTCCACCTCCCTTCTACTTTTCAGGATATTTTGATCGTATTCTTTGAACTCTAGCATTCAATCTGTAGATAATTCTATATTATTATTATGCTACCATGTAAAGGATATGCTTATACTTTATTTGCTTCCTCACATTGTACATTTTATTTTTGTGAGTTGTAACCTTTATTTTCATTACTTTCCCATGTTTTTGTACTTTTGTTTTCAGCCATGTTCTTCTTCACTGGGTGTATATTTTATGTACTTTATTATTTCTTTATTTTTCAATTTTTTTTCTGCATTGCTTTATTAACTTTTGTATTCTTTGATAATATATATATATATATATATATATATATATATATATATATATATATTCTAGTATGTAACTCATTTAATTTTGTATGCTGGAGCTTTTCTCCTCCGGTCTCCACTGAAAACAGGTCATATGGCCCAGTTGGACTAACCCTGTTAACAAATGGCAAATAAATAATACATAAATAAAATGATTTATATGAGTCCTACAGTCAGAAAATTAAAACTAGGCTAAAATAACATGTTAGGAATATATTAAACTTTATAGATATTAAAATTGATTATCTTGTAGCAGTTCATTTAAATACATCAAGGTGATCCTTCATTTATGAAAACTGTAAGCAGTGAACTCATTTACATTCTGTGTTGGGTACAGATAAAGCATGTTTGAAATAAAGCAAATGTTTTTGGATTCACAGTTTGCATAGTATAAAAATATGAGTTTAAATTATATATTGTCTTTATAGACCTTGAAATTCATATGGTGAACAAAATTACTGTGTTTGTTATACTAGTTTTATGCTTTTATGTTTTGCTTTAGTCTGTTCTGAGACTTGTAAACTATTTGTATTATAATAACAATACCACTTATTGCTCAGCATCTTCTTATGACTATATTACAAATAGCATTGCCACCTATCTGGTATTTTTCTGGATTATACAGAAATCATGATGATAGCTCATAATCCTTAAAGCAAAGTACAAACTCTGGTATTCTGTTTATCTGAACAAACAGAATACTAAAGATTGTAAAAGTGCAGCCACAGATTAACTTTTTTTGGAAAGCATAGCTAACAAAATGCATGGCAGTCCAAGACAACCAAAAAACAAGAAGAAACAAACAAAATAAATAATTTTGCCTTATACTAGCATTCATTCACTGCATAATATGGGTAGGGAAATGGGTAGAGAGAGGTGGGGTTATGGGTAGTACAAGGGGGTGTGGTTTCTCTCCGGTGTTCACCATACAGAAAGGTGACAACCCTAATTACAAATAATGTTCATCATTCCCACTGCTACTCTAGCCTTTAAGCCATATGGGTTGTGTCTTGTGTCCATGTCATAACACACTGAATCTTCATTTCACTGAAACTCAAATGGTCTAACCCATTTCATTGAAAATTAATTTTTCTGAAAACTTATTTCATTGAATAGTGTGGAAGTGTATAGAAAGTATACAGTGATGTATTTTTTTATCATAGGAGTTATTAGTGAAGTGAATCTAGCAGAGTATCTGTGAACTGTGATGATCAACATCATATTGTACCCCCAGACCTGTAGATGTCTAGGTTTGCCCTCAAGCATTATTCAGTGTGTGCAGTATTTTTTTTCTTTTCTCTGTGGTTGTGTAATCATGGAGTTGGTCTATATAAGTAAGGGGGGTAGGGGCAAAGTCCCCTACATGGGGGGGGGGGGGTGCAGGGATACTTCCACCCCTGCAAAACCATGTTTTTAGGATATATTTATGTGTGTGTGTGTGTGTATATATATATATATATATATATATATATATATATATATATATATATATATATATATATATATATACACACATATATATTTATATATATGGGTCTACTTTTATTAGTCAAAGTTACAGTACTTCGACTAACAAAAGTACAACCTGACTTCCACGAAAGTGCATTTCAGCAAAAGTGGACCCCCCTGAACCCCCCCACACCCCTGCTACTTAAATATACCAACTCCAAGATTGCAGTACAGTAGGGGAAAAGATATATTTCCTTATCCCTACTGTACTGTGCTTCGGTGAATCGGCTTTCGTGAAAGTGCACTTTCGCTGAAGTGCACTTTCACAGAAGTGGGACCGTACTTTTCTTGTTCAAAAGAATGTAATTTCAAACAAAAAAAGTAGACCCCATATATGTATATGTATATATCTATATATATATATATATATATATATATATATATATATATATATATATATATATATATATATATATATATATATATATATATATATATATATATATATATATATATATATATATATATATGCAGATGGGAGCTGAAAGTTCGACTGCTGAATCCTACACTAAGGCACTGTACGAGCACATCCACTTGTGCATGAATTGTGCCATCCCAAATAGAACCAAGATGCTCTCCTCAAAAAAAAGGAAGCCAATTTGGTGGTCCCCTGCCATAAACAAACTATACATCAGAAGGAAGAAACTGTTGCAGAATAGATGAAAATCCCAGGATGCCAAAAACTCCCTTACCAGCCTCAGTAAGAAGCTGAGATCCCTCATAAAATCCTCCAAAGCTAGTTATGAAAATAAAATTGCCAAAGATTCCAAAGACAACCACAAGGCATTCTACAGTTATGTCAAGAATCTAAATGGCAATGCTCAGATCTGCTCTGAGCTACAATAGAATGGCATTAAATATACTGATCCCAAGGATATTGCCAATATCCTGGCAGATCGATTTAGTGCCAACTTCACCCCCTCTCACCCCCTGCCCATCTCAAAACCAAAAGATTGCCAAATTCCGGTAATCATGGCCACACAGGTAGAAACCGCACTCTGCAAAGCCAAGAATATAGCATCCATGGGACCAGATGACATCCTGGGTTGTGTACTACATGAACTACAAAATGAACTGGCACCTCACCTAAGTGTCATGTTTAATCATAGCCTCACCTCAGACTTCGTGTCCACTGAGTGGCGCACAGCTACAGTTATCCCACTCCACAAGGGGGTATCCACCTTGGATTCTGGGAACTACCATCCCATGAGTCTGATGAGCCTGATCTGCAAGGGCATGGAAGGCATTATCATGAAACTTATAAACAAAGACATTGGCAGCCTTCAAACACTGGACCCCCAGCCAGTTTGGGTTCGTGAAGGGCCTATGTTGTCTCCTGAACCTGATTGACTTCTTCGAATCAGTCTCTAGAGCTGTGGATGAAAGTAAGGCAGTCCACACACCCTATCTGGACCACGCCAAGGCCTTCAACACCATCCCCCACTCTGGAATCATAGATAAACTTACTAAGCTGGGCATAAATCCCTACATCACTTGATGGGTTGCCAACTGGCTTACTGACAGAACCCAGACTGTAAAAGTAGCCAACTCCAAATCCATCTCCAAACAAGTGACAAGTGGAGTACCTCAGGGTTCAGTCCTGAGACTGCTCTTGCTTGGCATCTACTTCTCTGAAGTATAGGCCAACACTAAGGGACACTGGCTAACAGCAAAAGTGGCCCCCCCTTCAAACTGAATGCAAACTGGGAGCCATTATTGAATTCCCAAATTATGTGGATATTCTATAAAATGGCCTTACAGAAACAGATGCTTGGTGCCAGAGCCACGGGCTCAAGCTTAATGCCAAGAAATGTATAGTTATCCCTTTGGGAAAAAATGTACCCATGAATTACCACATAGGTGGCAGTACACTAAACACCGAAAGTGTGATGAGAGACTTAAGGGCACAGGTGGACAGTGGTCTCATGTTTGATAACCACATCGCCACAACAGTCAGAAAATCCTTCTATGTGGCACACCTCATCACTAAGGGCTTTTCATCCAGAAAAAAGGAGGTCATGTCCCACTGTACTCATCCCTCATTAGATCCATTATAGAGTGCAACGCCCCATTTAGTATGTACCTCACAAGGCATCTGCAACAGCTGAAAAGGCCACAGAAATACCTAACTAAAAGAATCACAGGCCTAAAGCAGATACTCTATGCTGACCGTCTAAAATATCTCCAGCTATACTCTGTGGCATATCATCTACTCAGAGACGATCTCTGCTTAACATACAAGACCACGTCAAACCCTGAGCTGTTGGACATGCTCCACTTAAAGAAATCCCAATCCCTCACAGCCACATGCTCCAGGGATCTAAACCTTGTCATCACAGTGAACAAAACATGCTGGAGGGATAGGTTCCTGACGCAGAGACTCCCCATACTCTGGAATAGACTGCCCATACATGTCAAGCAGAATGCCTCATTGGCCCTCTTCAAAAGGAACCTTGACGATTGGATGGAAGATAGGAAATTCACCCCGGGGATCACGCCAGTCATCCTGCTAGACAGGGGTCCAGGAAAGTAAATATTGTGGGAAGAAATATCCAAGGAATTGTTATGGCTAGGCTTGTATAGGCCCTAGGGCCGATAGCCTAGTACCAGCCTATGACCCTATATATATATATATATATATATATATATATATATATATATATATATATATATATATAATATATATGTGTGTGTGTGTGTGTGTGTGTGTGTCTCTTTATATATATATATATATATATATATATATATATATATATGTAGTGCCACTGAAATATCTCACGCCTCCAACACCTGTTCTATGTTGACAGGCTCAAATCACTATCACTCTACTTGGTATCGTACATATTGCTCAGGGGTGATCTGTGTCTTGGCTACAAGGCAATCTCAGACTAAGCTCCCCTGCTCTACTAGAGATGCTCCATATCCGTAAGTGTAACTCCTCACACAGTACCTGCTCAAAAGGCATGAATCTAACATGCAAACACAACCTGCTGGAGAGACAGGTTTGTCTCTCAGAAGCTGCCCTGTCTCTGAAATAGACTTCCCATGCACATCAAACAGAGTACCTCTGACCCTCTTCAAGTGCAAACTTGATGAGTGGATGGGAAACCACTAATTTGTCCCAGGGTTTCCACCTGTGTCCCTCATTGACAGGGGTGATACGTGCTGACTGAGGTTTCTTTTTGGGGGATAAACTCTTGGCTAGGTTTGTAAGAACCTCATGACCATTACCTAGTAACCTCCTATGAGCATATATATATATATATATATATATATATATATATATATATATATATATTTATTTAACATTTGTTGACCGGGCTAGTCTATCTGGATATAAGTCCATTTTCAGTAGAGGCCCTGGGAGAAAAGCTCCAAAAAATGACAAACGATTTAATACAAATCAAAGTTAGTGGGCACTTGTGATCATGAAGAAAATCCAAAATTGTTTGGTTATGTTAACAATAACAGATAAAATAATTAGAATACAATAACAGTAAATTCACAATAAAAAATCTCATCTCATTAAATCCACAACAATAAGTTTTTTTTTTTTTTTTGTTAATACAAGGAGTAGAGAGGGGATTAGTGATGGTACAATGAGACCGAAAGAAAAAAGGGGGGGGAGGAAACACAGAGAGGTTTGTTAAGAATAAGGTAGGAAGGAGAGGTAATGAAGCTGGGAGAAGTAGTACAAATTTGCAGGTTATGTGGCTTATAGAATCAGAATAGCACAGTGTGAAATAATTTAGGAAGAGTAATCTAGTAATATGCAGGAAGGGAGATTTTTAGTTAGGGTTCCTGCATGGACGGAGCCAGTGGTTAATGAGATAAAGTTTTAGCTTCTTTTTGAAGAGTGAGGAAGAGGAGATTGTAGTGAGGTCTGTTGGGAGTTGGTTCCAGCATTTCCCTACTACATAGGAGAAAAGTGAGTCTCCTGCTTTATTATTGGATTTATGTGTGGATACTAAAAGTTTGTGAGATGAGCGCAGGTTAGAAAGATTTTTATAGGGACTGATAAGTTTGGTAAGGATTGGTGTTTTTTCAGGAAAGTAAAGGATTTTTTGTGTTATAATAAGTTGCTGAGATAAGAGTTGATTGTGCAATTCAAGCCAACCAAGTTGTTTTAGGTTGAAGCAGTGGTGAGTTCTAAAAGGGGAGCTGGTAGCAAAACGGGATATACTATTATAGGCGGTAGATAATTTATTCAGGTTGGTTTTGGATAGGTTAGTATATAAAGGTGATGCATACAAGAGAGTAGAGATGAGGTGGGTGTGGGCAATGGTAGTTCTGGCTGTAGGAGTAAGGAAAGGCTTAATTTTGTAGAGGGAGCCAATTTTTTTGTTAATGGATTTAATAGTGGAATTAATATGAGTGTCATAGTTTAGGTGATGGTCGATAGTAACCCCTAAAAGTTTGGTTGTTGTGTCAGGAGATATGACTGTGCCATTTTTAGATATGATAGAGAAATGGAGTGTGTTAGCTTTATGTGTGGGAGTGAATAGCAGTAGTTTAGTCTTATCTGGGTTAAGGAGGAGACAACGCTGTAAGAACCAGTTTTCTACAAGCTGAAAGACATTTTGGGTGAGGGATTGAAGTATGGTAGGGTTAGTGGCTGAGGAGATCAAGGTGGAGTCGTCAGCATATTGAATGGTTACTGCTTGGGGGATACTAGAGGCAAGATCATTAATAAATATGGAGAATAATAGAGGACCTAAGATAGTTCTTTGGGGGACGCCAAGGGAGACAGGAAGAGGGGATGATAGAGTGTTTTCCCAGAGGACTGCCTGCTTTCGATTATCTAGGTATGACTTGAACCACTGTAGTGCCAGAGTATTAAGTGAGAGAGATTTTAGAAAATTCAAGAGAATTTGATGATTAACCATGTCGAATGCTTTAGAAAGATCTGTAAAGACAGCAGATGAGAAGATACTATTATTGCGTTTTTTATTTATGTGATCGGTAAAGGAAAGAAGAGCAGTTGTATATATATATATATATATATATATATATATATATTGCTAGATAACTAGATAGATACTGTATTAAAAAAATTGCACTTAATTTTACTTTGAATGTAGCTGTTCTGTCCCATTAAGAAACTCATTATTTCTGTAAAATCAGAAGCTCCTGTCAGGGACCACCATTTTTTAGCTTTGGCTAAAATGGATGCTTATTATTTGCCTAAATGTACTGCTTTTGCTAACTTTTTTATGACTTAAAGAAACGGTTTGTGTGGAGAAGTGCTTTACTTGGGCAGAAAATACTAGTATGGATTATGTAGTGTTCATGTTCACACTGAGACAAATTACCTGCCATTTTTTTCAGTCAATCTGAATTTGCTCTGAATGATTTTCAGACAGGAATTTAGTATGCTGCTTTTGCATTACAGTGTTTTGTGGACTCTGTATGTGTGTGAATTTTTTTGTGTGCTGTTTATGCAAACTATTTGACAACTTATCTTCTGACCAAATTGTTCCAACATTTCTTATCGCATCTTACTGCATATGAAATATTCCCTTCAGTCACATTATGCGTATTTACCCTGCTCCTTCTGGTCCAACTTCCATAGTTCCTAGAAAGAAAAATAACAGAAAGCCTTTCTGAATCCCTGGGGGTTAATCTTCATTTCAGACCACTCACTTACCTCACAAGCTTCTTCTGGTGTAGTTCTTTCAGCTACCATGAAACCAGGTCAGCCATGTCATCTTTGGCTGTTCTAGTGTCTGAACTAGGCATGGGAGAACCATCTTTACTCGGAGACTGAGACATACTAGAGGTTACTGGTGGATGTGGCCAGAGGAAGAGACCTCTTTATAGGGCTAATTTTCCTTCTCCTTGTTAGTCATCAGGGATACTTGTAAAGAAAAAAAATAAAAGGTTTAACATAGTTTATCAGAAGACATGGTATCTATAAGAAAATATGATTTTCTTACCTTAGCCAAGAAGTTCTTACAGTCAATCCTCGTAAACAGAAGACAGTACTTGTAAATCCAGTTAAAAGAAATATTCCTGAAGAAGACATGTCAAATGATTCTGACATAAACAGTGACAAGGTTCCATCTCCTACAGATTCTCAAGCCCAAATCTCCGATGTTGAATAAACCTGGTCCTCACAACATCCTTTGGAGGAAATTTCTTTTTCTCATTTAATTGTCAGGATGAATGTTTTTATGGGAACAAATGGATGTCCCTGTGAGAAGATGATATATGCTGGATGTAGATATGTCTTATTCTTTACCTATTCCTCTTCTAGTGACAGCCTGGATAATGTAAATATAATGCTGCATGGAACACCTCTGATTCACAACCTTCAGTATCTAAAAAAGCAGATAGGATTTATTAAGTTTCTCAAAATAACAAACACTTGATGTTAAGTTGTCTATCTCGCCTTCATTCTTGCTGGATGGGTTCGGAGCCGACCTCGGCTCCGACTCGGCCACTCTAAAAGCTCGAGAGTTGGTTCCACCGGCTCGAGGCTCCCCTTATATCCCACAATGCTAGGCATGAGTTACCTCAGATCTCGTTTGCCGCTACAGCGATCGAGGTGTTTGGTTTCTACCGGCTTCTTGGGGAGTTATTGTAGAGTAATTTTTCGTCTACTTAAACCCCTTTAGTTTAATTCTTAACAGTTATTTCCCTTAGTTTAGTGGATTTTGTCCCTTTTTCTCTTCTATTATCCTTTTCCACAAAGAACTTATAAGTTCTTCCTCAGACCTTCGGGCCTTTTCCATCCCTAGTGGTGTGTGTGTTTTTCTCAGGAATTTAAAAACTTTGATAGTGAGTTTTAATTTTTGAGTTAAACTTGTTTAGGGTGTAATCAGTGTGTTTGACTGTGTGTGTGTGGTTACACTTCTTCAATAATGTCTAAAGACTCAAGGTCTCAGGCTTCAAGAGGTGTGACTGCGTGCTGTCAGAAAATGTCTCTGACAGACGGTCACACTTCTTGTGTCTACTGCCTGGGACCTTTACACCTGCAGGACTCTTGTGCTGTATGCCATGGCTTCAGCCCCAGAGTCCTGCAGGAAAGAAAAAATAAACTTATTTTGAGAGGTTTACTTAAGCCTGAGGGTTCCCTTACTGTTCCTTGGGAAAACCTCCAAGGCTTCTAGGTCCCTCGGCTCTGCTTCTGAGCCGAGGCCTAAAACCGAAACCTCCGTCTACATCGGCTCCGGCTGGAGCGATGAGTCTCGAACTGCAGTTTCTGTGGTTTCCTCGGCTCCGGCTGGAGCCGAGGTATTGAAATCCTTTGTCGGTTTCGACTAGACCTTGAACCGACATCTAGAAAGAGGTCCAGGTCACCGTCCCTTGGCTCCGTTCATTCGGCTCCAGCATCTCCCTTGCTGTCTGAATGGAGCTATAGATCTCACTCCTCTAGGTCATCAAGGCTTTTGGGACCATGACCTTCAGAGGGTAGTGAGTCGACTTCTTAAGTCTGAGGCACTGGCCCAAATGCTTCAGAGCCCGACTCATCAGTCGATGCCTGACCCTGTCCCCCATTATGTTCCTCCTCCGACTCCGCTGAGCTCGGAGCCGGAACCGAGACTGTGGTAGCATCGGGCCGATACAGATGTCTTCGGCTCCATCGTCGGCTCGATTTCTTCCTTAGAAGAATCTTGGCGCCGAACTTCCCTCATCGGCTCCGAGGGGTGAGTGGCATCGGACCCTTGTCCGACCCCGCTCTCCTCTTGGAGCTTGGCGCTAGTGAGTTCGGCTCCGACGCCGGCCTCGGAGCCATCACTGTCGGTGCCGAGGGAGGTTTAGCACCGGGCGGGGACCTCTGGCTCTGCCTGACAGGGGTGCGTTCGAGGTCATGCGGAGTGTGTTGGAACCTGGTTCAACTCCACAGTCGGCTCAGTCCGCCTCCCTCTTTGGTGCCTCAGGTCAAGTCGACTCACTCCCTCATCCCAGTCCGCAGAGAACCAGCTCCTCAGGAATCCCTGTGGGGATCTCATCCTCTTCCGAGGCCTCTCCTGATTTGGCAGAAGAGCCCCTCGGAAGAGAAAGTGTAAGAGGAAACACATAGACTCACCTGAGTCCGTCACCTCTGACACAGATTTAGAGGATTCCGAGGGTTCCCCCCGTTCCCCTTCTGAAGATGTCTCATTTGCAGACATTCTAGAAATCCTCAAGCAGAGGGGAAATTGGCCAGCCCTCAACCCTTTGGAGGATGAATCTGTGTACCTTGAGGCGTTTGGCTCTCGCCCTTCCACCTCCTGGGTGTCTCCCCCCTTTGACCCCCTCATGCAGGTGGTAGCAAAGGCATGGACGGCTCCTGATTCAGTGGACCCCACTCCCAGGAGACCCTCAAAATTTATCACGGCACCAGCAGATAAAGAATTTCTGACAAAAGGAGTTTCTGTGGATGCTATGGTGGTTGCTGCTGCCACTAAGAAGGAACTAGCTGATCCTTCAGTGCCTGTCCATCCACCTAACAAGGAATCTAGGTCTATGGACAGAGTGCGGAAGCGGATGTTCTCGCCGTCAGCGACCTTTGCAATGCGTTCGCTGAACTACCTATGCCATTTTACTCGTCTTCAAAGAGACTTGATCAAAGAAGCGAGTGATATGTTGAAGGATCCTGCAGCTGCGGGTTTTCAAGACAAGATGAACACTCAGCTGGCTACCCTGAACTCCATAGCTAACTCCTCCATGCGCCTCCTTTCGTATGCGGCTGATGGAGCGAGCAGGGCTGCAGGAACAGGAGTGGCCTTACGTAGGCATGCCTGGATGCGGTTATGCAACTTTATGGACCCCTTTAAAGCGTCGTTCACTAATTCCCGTTTGATGGATCATCTCTTGGCCTTGAGCAAGGGCATGGAAGGCATTATCATGAAACTTATAAACAAAGACATTGGCAGCCTTCAAACACTGGACCCCCAGCCAGTTTGGGTTCGTGAAGGGCCTATGTTGTCTCCTGAACCTGATTGACTTTTTCGAATCAGTCTCTAGAGCTGTGGATGAAAGTAAGGCAGTCCACACACCCTATCTGGACCACACCAAGGCCTTCAACACCATCCCCCACTCTGGAATCATAGATAAACTTACTAAGCTGGGCATAAATCCCTACATCACTTGATGGGTTGCCAACTGGCTTACTGACAGAACCCAGACTGTAAAAGTAGCCAACTCCAAATCCATCTCCAAACAAGTGACAAGTGGAGTACCTCAGGGTTCAGTCCTGAGACTGCTCTTGCTTGGCATCTACTTCTCTGAAGTACAGGCCAACACTAAGGGACACTGGCTAACAGCAAAAGTGGCCCCCCCTTCAAACTGAATGCAAACTGGGAGCCATTATTGAATTCCCAAATTATGTGGATATTCTATAAAATGGCCTTACAGAAACAGATGCTTGGTGCCAGAGCCACGGGCTCAAGCTTAATGCCAAGAAATGTATAGTTATCCCCTTTGGGAAAAAAATGTACCCATGAATTACCACATAGGTGGCAGTACACTAAACACCGAAAGTGTGATGAGAGACTTAAGGGCACAGGTGGACAGTGGTCTCATCTTTGATAACCACATCGCCACAACAGTCAGAAAATCCTTCTATGTGGCACACCTCATCACTAAGGGCTTTTCATCCAGAAAAAAGGAGGTCATGTCCCACTGTACTCATCCCTCATTAGACCCATTATAGAGTGCAACGCCCCATTTAGTATGTACCTCACAAGACATCTGCAACAGCTGAAAAGGCCACAGAAATACCTAACTAAAAGAATCACAGGCCTAAAGCAGATACTCTATGCTGACCATCTAAAATAACTCTAGCTATACTCTGTGGCATATCATCTACTCAGAGACGATCTCTGCTTAACATACAAGACCACGTCAAACCCTGAGCTGTTGGACATGCTCCACTTAAAGAAATCCCAATCCCTCACAGCCACATGCTCCAGGGATCTAAACCTTGTCATCACAGTGAACAAAACATGCTGGAGGGATAGGTTCCTGATGCAGGGACTCCCCATACTCTGGAATAGACTGCCCATACATGTCAAGCAGAGCGCCTCATTGTCCCTCTTCAAAAGAAACCTTGACGATTGGATGGGAGATAGGAAATTCACCCCGGGGATCACGCCAGTCGTCCTGCTAGACAGGGGTCCAGGAAAGTAAATATTGTGGGAAGAAATATCCAAGGAATTGTTATGGCTAGGCTTGTATAGGCCCTAGGGCCGAGAGCCTAGTACCAGCCTATGAACCTATATATATATATATTTATATATATATATATATATATATATATATATATATATATATATATATATATAAAATATATATGTGTGTGTGTGTGTGTGTGTGTGTGTGTGTGTGTGTGTGTGTGTGTGTGTGTGTGTGTGTGTGTCTCTTCATATATATATATATATATATATATATATATATATATATATATATATATATATATATAGTGCCACTGAAATACCTCACGCCTCCAACACCTGTCCTATGTGGACAGGCTCAAATCACTATCACTCTACTTGATATCGTACAGATTGCTCAGGGGTGATCTGTGTCTTGGCTACAAGGCAATCTCAGACTAAGCTCCCCTGCTCTACTAGAGATGCTCCATATCCGTAAGTGTAACTCCTCACACAGTACCTGCTCAAAAGGCATGAATCTAATATGCAAACAAAACCTGCTGGAGAGACAAGTTTGTCTCTCAGAGGCTGACCCTTCTCTGGAATAGACTTCCCATACACATCAAACAGAGCACCTCTCTGACCCTCTTCAAGTGCAACCTTGATGAGTGGATGGGAAACCATTAATTTGTTCCAGGGTTTCCACCTGTGTCCCTCATTGACAGGGGGAGCAGGTGCTGACTGAGGTTTCTTTTTGGGGATAAACTCTTGGCTAGGCTTGTAAGGGCCTCATGACCATTACCCTAGTAACCTCCTATGAGCATATATATATATATATATATTTATTTATTTATTTATTTAACATTTGTTGACCGGGCTAGTCTATCTGGATATAAGTCCATTTTCAGTAGAGGCCCGGGGAGAAAAGCTCCAAAAAATGACAAACGATTTAATACAAATCAAAGTTAGAGGGCACTTGTGATCATGAAGAAAATCCAAAATTGTTTGGTTATGTTACCAATAACAGATAAAATAATTAGAATACAATAACAGTAAATTCACAATAAAAAATCTCATCTCATTAAATCCACAACAATAAGTTTTTTTTTTTTTTGTTAATACAAGGAGTAGAGAGGGGATTAGTGATGGTACAATGAGACAGAAAGAAAAAAGGGGGGGGGACACAGAGAGGTTTGTTAAGAATAAGGTAGGAAGGAGAGGTAATGAAGCTGGGAGAAGTAGTTCAAATTTGCAGGTTATGTGGCTTATAGAATCAGAACAGCACAATGTGAAATAATTTAGGAAGAGTAATCTAGTAATATGCAGGAAGGGAGATTTTTAGTCAGGGTTGCTGCATGGACAGAGCCAGTGGTTTGTGAGATAAAGTTTTAGCTTCTTTTTGAAGAGTGAGGAAGAGGAGACTGTAGTGAGGTCTGTTGGGAGTTGGTTCCAGCATTTCCCTACTACATAGGAGAAAAGTGTCTCCTGCTTTATTATTGGATTTATGTGTGGATACTAAAAGTTTGTGAGATGAGCGCAGGTTAGAAAGATTTTTATAGGGACTGATAAGTTTGGTAAGGATTGGTGTTTTTTCAGGAAAGTAAAGGATTTTTTGTGTTATAATAAGTTGCTGAGATAAGAGTTGATTGTGCAATTCAAGCCAACCAAGTTGTTTTAGGTTGAAGCAGTGGTGAGTTCTAAAAGGGGAGCTGGTAGCAAAACGGGCTATACTATTATAGGCGGTAGATAATTTATTCAGGTTGGTTTTAGATAGGTTAGTATATAAAGGTGATGCATACAAGAGAGTAGAGATGAGGTGGGTGTGGGCAATGGTAGTTCTGGCTGTAGGAGTAAGGAAAGGCTTAATTTTGTAGAGGGAGCCAATTTTTTTGTTAATGGATTTAATAGTGGAATTAATATGAGTGTCATAGTTTAGGTTATGGTCGATAGTAACCCCTAAAAGTTTGGTTGTTGTGTCAGGAGATATGACTGTGCCATTTTTAGATACGATAGAGAAATGGAGTGTGTTAGCTTTATGTGTGGGAGTGAATAGCAGTAGTTTAGTCTTATCTGGGTTAAGGAGGAGACAACGCTGTAAGAACCAGTTTTCTACAAGCTGAAAGATATTTTGGGTGAGGGATTGAAGTATGGTAGGGTTAGTGGCTGAGGAGATCAAGGTGGAGTCGTCAGCATATTGAATGGTTACTGCTTGGGGGATACTAGAGGCAAGATCATTAATAAATATGGAGAATAATAGAGGACCTAAGATAGTTCTTTGGGGGACGCCAAGGGAGACAGGAAGAGGGGATGATAGATTGTTTTCCCAGAGGACTGCCTGCTTTCGATTATCTAGGTATGACTTGAACCACTGTAGTGCCAGAGTATCAAGTGAGAGAGATTTTAGAAGATTCAAGAGAATTTGATGATTAACCATGTCGAATGCTTTAGAAAGATCTATAAAGATAGCAGATGAGAAGATGCTATTATTGCGTTTTTTATTTATGTGATCGGTAAAGGAAAGAAGAGCAGTTGTATATATATATATATATATATATATATATATATATATATATATATATATATATATATATATATATATATATATATATATATCGCTAGATAACTAGATAGATACTGTATTAAAAAAATTGCACTTAATTTTACTTTGAATGTAGCTGTTCTGTCCCATTAAGAAACTCATTATTTCTGTAAAATCAGAAGTTCCTGTCAGGGACCACCATTTTTTAGCTTTGGCTAAAATGGATGCTTATTATTTGCCTAAATGTACTGCTTTTGCTAACTTTTTTATGACTTAAAGAAACGGTTTGTGTGGAGAAGTGCTTTACTTGGGCAGAAAATACTAGTATGGATTATGTAGTGTTCATGCTCACACTGAGACAAATTACCTGCCATTTTTTTCAGTCAATCTGAATTTGCTCTGAATAATTTTCAGACAGGAATTTAGTATGCTGCTTTTGCATTACAGTGTTTTGTGGACTCTGTATGTGTGTGAAATTTTTTGTGTGCTGTTTATGCAAACTATTTGACAACTTATCTTCTGACAAAATTGTTCCAACATTTCTTACCGCATCTTACTGCATATGAAATATTCCCTTCAGTCACATTATGCGTATTTACCCTGCTCCTTCTGGTCCAACTTCCATAGTTCCTAGAAAGAAAAATAACAGAAAGCCTTTTCTGAATCCCTGGGGGTTAATCTTCATTTCAGACCACTCACTTACCTCACAAGCTTCTTCTGGTGTAGTTCTTTCAGCTACCATGAAACCAGGTCAGCCATGTCATCTTTGGCTGTTCTAGTGTCTGAACTAGGCATGGGAGAACCATCATAACTCGGAGACTGAGACATACTAGGGGTTACTGGTGGATTTGGCCAGAGGAAGAGACCTCTTTATAGGGCTAATTTTCCTTCTCCTTGTTAGTCATCAGGGATACTTGTAAAGAAAAAAAATAAAAGGTTTAACATAGTTTATCAGAAGACATGGTATCTATAAGAAAATATGATTTTCTTACCTTAGCCAAGAAGTTCTTACAGTCAATCCTCGTAAACAGAAGACAGTACTTGTAAATCCAGTTAAAAGAAATATTCCTGAAGAAGACATGTCAAATGATTCTGACATAAACAGTGACAAGGTTCCATCTCCTACAGATTCTCAAGCCCAAATCTCCGATGTTGAATAAACCTGGTCCTCACAACATCCTTTGGAGGAAATTTCTTTTTCTCATTTAATTGTCAGGATGAATGTTTTTATGGGAACAAATGGATGTCCCCTGTGAGAAGATGATATATGCTGGATGTAGATATGTCTTATTCTTTACCTATTCTTCTTCTAGTGACAGCCTGGAGAATATAAATATAATGCTGCATGGAACACCTCTGATTCACAACCTTCAGTATCTAAAAAAGCAGATAGGATTTATTAAGTTTCTCAAAATAACAAACACTTGTTTTCTTGCCTTAGGTATAACCCTGAATCAACCTCTACATCTTTACCAGCAGGGAACAGGTTCCTGGTATCTTTCAACCTTCCCCTATGGACAAGGATATAAAGATTTTGGGAAGATTAGTAAGAGAATTTTTTCTTCTTTCACTTTGGCCAATAGACTTCCTAACTCTCAGACCCATGTGTTGAAGTATGTGCTTTTTTGTATAGACAGTCTGAGCGAGCTCTCTCTTCCCCTGAAGGCAGTGTCTATCTCAATTATATTTTTTCCAACATTTCTCAAGTATCTGAACATGCCTTACTGAGTGTGTAGGATTGCTCAGACATTTTTCCTAGGGTCTCTGATTCTACAACTGTTTTCAGGAGATATGCTGCATATGCAATCAAATGTTTTCAGATGAGGTAAAGTATGAAATTTTAAATTCAGCTTTAGATAAAGAGGTTTTATTTGGCTCATTTAATGTTCAAGCCCTCAAACAATTTGATGTGTGAAGAAAATTAATTCAGAAAGTTTGCAAGATTTTTCATACCCCATTTCAAAAATTTCCAAAATCCTCTTTCAAGTCAGGGAAACAAAACAAACAATCCCTACCTTCTCAAGTCAAGAAGGGAAATAAAAAGGTAGCAGTAGGGGAACAATAAGAAATAAGGATACTTTCCTAAAAAGTGACATTCTACAAATTCAGAATGACTATGCCAGCATTATTTCCCCTAATCCCTCCCCTTTTGCCCCTGGCTCTCAAACCTGTCCCAACTACTGACCCTGTATATTCCCCTTTGATAACAGATTGTGACAGGTTCGTGGGTATTAAGGGTAATTTAGGAGGGATACATTTGGCACTAGATGCAAACTACTTCTTTCAGGAGAGTTCCTCCCTACCTTCCAAACTAAACAGAATTTTTTCCTCAGGCTTATCAGCATTTTCTCATCATAGGAGTCAAAGAACCAGTGCAATTAATTCAAAGGGATAAAGACTTCTATTCCAGAATATTTCTGGTACCAAAGAGTCTTCTTGTCGACCAGTTCTTCATCTTTCCTTTCTAAATCTGTATGTGAATGTTACAAAGTTCAAGATGTTGACCCTTCAGTGTCTTGTCATTCCCAATGAGCATTTTATAGTAACATTAGACCTTACAGATGCATATAATTTCATTTCCATAGCCAAGGATTCAGGAAATGCCTCAGATTTTCTGTGTCTCTATCACATTTATTAGTTCTTTGCATTACCCTTTGATTATCCTATAGATCCACGGGTGTATACAAAGCATCTAGCACAAGTCATACCTCATTATAGACTGAATGACACTAATATTTTCCTTATTTACATGACTTGCTTATCTTTGCAGTGTCTTCATCTAGATGTTAAGAATCATTAACTTGGGTTATGACTTTTTTGACCAATCTGGGATTCCAGAAATATGCTACAAAATCCTCCTTGACTCAGTCTCACATAATTATGTTTCTCTACTACCTTCTAAATACTTCTCTTCAAATGACCCTTCTGTCACACAAGAATGTAGATTTCTATCTAAAAAGTTTCATGAGCTTCTCCAGTTGCTGTCCGACTTCTACAAGAGAATTTCTCAGGATCCTAGGGTTCATGGCTTCCATGGTTGTCATGATTCTTTTAGCCAGGTTAACCATGATAAAGATGGAATTACTTTTAAAAAACACAGGAACCCAGCATTTACATTCTCTGGAGCATCAAATTCCAGTTTTGATGGAGACAGCAAATTCAGCTGAACCCAGGTCTCCCTTTCTCTCCTCAGACCCCAAAGCAATCTCTCACCACAAACACTTCAGATTTTGCTTGGGGAGCAGTTTCTATGGGACTAAAGGTGCAAAGCCTGTGGAGTCATTCAGACATACCAAAGAACATCATTATAAAGGAAATGTTGAATGTGATTCATACCTTGAAATCTCTTCTTCACCTATGATCACCAAAATCTCTTTGGGTGGTTAAGAAATGAGGATACTCTCTTAAAAAGTAAGTCTTGTGGTATATAAACAAGCAGGGAGGTACAAAGTCATATTCTACAGTCAGGCTGTAATGGCTTGGGAGTTAGCTGTTCAGCATTCCTTTACCCTCCAAGCATCATGAGTTTCATTAGAGCAAGACATAGTAGCAGACAAGCTGAGCAGGACCAGGACAGACCCCTCTGGAATGAGGGGGTCTTTAAGGAACTGATGCAGTTGTGGGGAACAGCTCATATAGATCTGCTTACATCATTTCATAACAAACTACTAAACAATTTTTGCTTCAGAGCTCATTCTAATAAGCCTGGGAAACAGATGCATTTTCATTTGCTTGGAAGGGAATGTTCCTTTGTGCTTTTCCGCCCTAACCACAGATAGCCAGTGTTATTCTGAAGATTCAAAATGATTCCCTAAAAAAGACATTGTGTTAACTCCCTTTTGGCCCATACTCCCTTCTTAGGGAATTGGCCAATCACAAAAGACAGGCAAAGTTTATACAGCCCACTCTCAATCAACTTTTACTGATTGCCTAGATGATTCACTTCTAATACCTTTAAGGCACTTTTTTCTTGTGGACATGCAAAAGGCACTAAAACTGGCAAGAAGGTCTGCTTATAGAAAATAATATATTAGTAAGTAAAAGCAATTTTTTAGTTTGAGCCTATCCTGTAACCGGTGGTCCATCAAGGACTTTGTACCACTAGTTCTCAAATATTTGTGTGAATTATTTAAGGTTCTTGACTTGGAAAATTGTACTCATCATTGCCCTGACATCTTAAAGAAGAGAATCTGGGTTGCAAGCCCTATATGGGTAAGCCCTGTATGATTTTCCACAGGATAGGATCTTGTTAAAAACAAACCCCTCATTCATGCCTGAAGTGGTTTCAGAGTTTAATTTGAATCAGGCCCTCAATCTCCCATTTTTTTTTACTCAAAATTTAAAGACCAGGGAGAAAGAATTCTGAATATTCTGGACATGCATAAGCAGCTTAGATAAAATCTGGATAGAAGTAAGTCCTTCGGAAAAGCAGATTAGCTATTTGTTTCTTATCAAGGGAAAAAAGAGACATTGTGTATCTAGGCTGACAGTTTTTATGTGGATGCTCTCAGCTATTGCTTTTTTATTCCTACAGTGGCAAATGCATTCCAGGCAGTGTCAAGGCACATTCTACTAGAACGTTGTTTCTTCAGTGGCATACCGGAAAGTGGTGGACTCCAGAAGCATTATAGAGGCAGCTACAATGACTTCCATTTATACTTTTACCAACTGGATTCCTTTTCAAGGGCCAGAGCTACTTTTTCTAGGACCATTTTTCAGGGGCTCCTGGATCCAAATCCTTCTTTCTCCCATGCTGGACATTCCTTGGTAAGCAATCCATATAGCCTAAAGGCTACTGCAGCAGTGGGAATTATGAACATAGTACAGCTGTGTAATTTATACTGAACTGTAACAGTAAATACTCAAATTTCTCACTGCTGTAGTAGATGTACCCACCCTCCACCCCCTATTATTGTCTATAGTCATTGTTGGGAAATAGTTCGGAGGTTATTTCTTCTTTAATTGGTTCAGAATGAGTGTGCTGTTGCTTTACTTTTGGTCAAGTCCTGAAGATTTTCCATTCTTTACTGCTGATTTTCCCTCATCAGGGCTGATCAAACAGCAGTTTGAAAGTGTTGGAGGGAGCCAAGACTTTTGGAAGTAAACAGGTTTGTTGTGCATTGGGCATGACACAGCCCATATAGCTTAAAGGCTGCTGCAGCTTTGAGGAATTTGAACATACATTCCTGCATAATGTACAGTTGCAATATTGCTGGATATATCTCTTAAAATACTTGCTTAATTGATATGCTAACTAATTGATTATGTGTATTATAATAATTGTGTGAGTAACACTGATTTACTTCATTGGAGACACATTGCCAGAGTTCAGAGGTGCTAGACCAGTCTGTACTGTACTCCAGGGCCTAATAGATAAGGCATTGGCCTCCTAAGCCAAGGATTATAGGTCTGAGTCCCACCTGAGTGATATAATCTGATTTGGGGGTTGGTGAAATGGTTAAGATGTTTACCTCACAGGCATAAGGTACAGAGTTTGATTCTCAACTTTGAAAGGAAATTGGCTTGGCTTAAAATTATCCACAAAGACAGTTAGCCTAGTCTTTAATGCTATACCTATTAATACCTGAAAACAAAATAATAAATATCTTGTAATGATTGCAGAAAAGAGATGTGTGTACACAGGAAACAGGCCAAGAGAAGCTTGAACATAATGGAATGAATGATGTGGGGTGGTATACAATTGAAAACAGTCATCACATGCTAACACTGCACAAAAGGCATCCTACTCAGGAAGAAAACTAGAAAATCGACACTGTGAGTCAAACATACTTCACTTAGCCTTATCTAAAATATAAACAATGTTATCTTGCCATCGAATACAGGGAGCAAATGGCATCCCTGCGATGCAGTAACACTTCCTACAAAACATTTCACAGTAGATGGTCATATGTCTTCTTTAAGTTCACAAAACACATGCATACCACATTTGCAAGCTCCCATGACCCCTTTAATGTATGTTCAAGGGCAGAGTTAATTCACTGTTCTGTGGCCAGAATAAATTTGCATTGCTTTTCTTGAATCAGCTACTTGGATTTTAAATGAAGTCTCACGTCCATTACCTTCGTATAGGCTTGTGCAAAGATGCTGAGGACCATGATCTCTCTGTAAGTTCAAAACACTCTCCTATCGCCTTTTAAAAATGAGCACCACTGCAAAACGGCAACACTGAACCAGTTTGTCAATCCAGAGAAACTGTCATGGATTTCTGTGGAGCACTGAAATGGAGTGGTAACTGCAACACCCCAAAAGTGTGAAGAACCTTGATTTCTGCATTTCTGAATGGATCTTATCCATTAAAAACATTACTATGAAGAAACTGCTCCATCACTTCAGTGACATGTACAGAAATGGATCCATTCTCTCTATCTGTTTCTGTACTTTGTCCTCAGAGCAGGGCATGCCCATCAGATCCAGGAGTTCTTTAAAGTGATGCTTTCATCTATAACTGTCTCCAGACAGAGTCACAATTCTTCATCCTTGCTGAAATGACCTGAAAAATATCCCACCACCCTCACCTGAAATTACATAAACCAACAAAAAAAAAGAGCACAAGTCAATTAACAGCACTGCATGGAAGATAAATGTGAAAATATAACAGTTCCAGTAGCAAATTCTTCTATTTATTTAAAGTATATATCAAAATGCAAATAATCCCAAAATGGTGAAAAAAACAGCTTAACCTGTAAAGCTCTGTCAATAAAATATTGGAGTACCAAATTCTGACTCTATTCCAGTACCTGGCCATTTCTGACCTGTCAGTACCCATCACTTACACCCTTATCCAGTTACATTGTGTATAGGTTCTATGTCAGTACCCATCACTTACACTCTCATCCAGTTACACTGTGTATGATTTCTACTTCTTTAACCTAATGCTCAGTAATACCCGTCATAGTAATTCTGTCTGTCTATGTGATCCCATTAATCACATTATTAAAATGTGAACTTAAGTCTTTTGAAAACATTTTAAGAATATGCTTTTTTGTGAATGGTTTCCATCTTTTATTCAGCTGTAATATCCCTGACTCAGAGGCTTAGCTAGGGTGGGGTGAAGGATGAAGCTACCCTGGGCACAAGTTGTTAGGATGTATGATTGACAAATGTCAGTCTGGCAGTAGTGCAGTACCAGCATTCAAATGTGAATGCAGATACTGCATTTACAGTTAGGGCTGAAGCACTTCAACACTTTGTGTGTATTATTTAGCTGTAGCAAGTTGCTTAATAAATTTAAAGCAAGTAGTTTGCTGCAGTTTGCAAAAAAAAGAAGAGTTTTTTAGTCCACAACTTTGGGGAAGGTTTTTTTTTTCTTTCTTCTACTTTGAGTTGAGAGGGGAGCCAGATTGGGGAGCTGCACAGGGCACACGAATACCTATCCAAGGTTCTGCCCTGACTTAACTCCTTAAACTACCACTACAGAATACAACCGCATTCATTATATTTCATATGTCCCTGCATGATGACCTCTGTCTGGGTTTCCATGTTATGGCCCTGTCCTGGTTGATCACTTTCATCTCCACAGCAAAGCTAATGGCACTATGATTAGCAATGCAAAAGATGCTAACCTCCATCAACAAATAAGACCTCCTGCTGTGATAGATACCTAACCCAATGAATGCACTCTGTATGGAAGTATCTTTCTCTGCATATTAAAAAAAGCAACACCTTAGCTACCTTTTAAAACTAGACTCAGTAGTTGGACAGGTATACACAAGTTCAGTTCTGGGCTATGCATGTCATACAACTTTCCTAGACCTGGCTAGATAACACATCTTTTTCTATTGTGCATTCTTGACTAGGCTTCTCAGCGGTCAGTAAACCACAGAACTACTAACCATCTGTAAACTTGCATAACTTTGTTGTTTTGCAATTTCACCATATTTGTTTCTGTTTTCTATGTTTTGTTTAAATTGTGACATGTCTATCAATGTAGTTCTATCATATGTAATCACACTGGTTTGCATTGGCATGGACTCATTTGTTTTCCAAGATTTCTGGTTTTTTTTTTTCACATTGGTACAGTCTCATAGTTTGTGTGTGTGTGTGTGTGTGTGTGTGTGTGTGTGTGTGTGTGTGTGTGTGTGTGCTTTATACAGACACACACACACACACACACACACACACACACACACACACACACACACACACACACACACACACACACATATTGTCCCACAGAACAGGTGCAGGAGAGAATGAATTGTAGACCGCTTGTGCATTGCAAGTTGGTTCTGAGTTGTAATTTGATGAGTCATAGTGGAAGCTAACTAACATAATATAGCAAAAGTAAGTATATAATGTCCCAGATGGAGAGAGATATGAGAAAGGTAAGAGAGAGAGAGAGGGAGCTATATTTTCAATAAAGATAAACATTAACCTTCTGACTCTAAGGGGAAAACTATACCATAATCTTGGAATGCATTATGTGGTGAATATGTTGTCAGTTTTTTTTTTTCTGTAGTTACTTATGTTTAGGTTCCTCAGTATGATGCGTGTTACTCCCAGTTTGTAGTAGAAATTCCTGAAGCCTTACTGAACAGTTCAAGTTTTCCAGCCATATGAGCTTTCTAAAAAGATATTATAATTCTTCATCTTATTTCTGGTCATGTTTCAAAGGCTGCAAAATGTAGTACTGCATTCAGTCACGGTTTGAATTAGGGAAGTGTAAAATTGGTACAATGATAGCCCTAGAGTGACTAGACATGCCCTTTAGAATTAGATGGCACACAGAATATTCCTTTCTACCTTTCTCACCTTGGAATAAAAACACTTATTAAAGCTCAATCTTTCTAAGTTTCAATTGTTATCTACCACTGTCATGAGCTCTTTAATGATGGTGCCTTTTGCATGATTTGATCATTTCTCTTGTAATCACAATGCCCTTTTTGCTGAGTCTTGTCTTGCTAGTTTTACTAACATTAAAGGTGAAACCATTACTACTGTACCAGGTGTGCATTTTTGCAAGCCATTTTGAAAAATGTTGGCATCTTTTACAGAAGTAAGTATACTATCTAGTTGGCAATCATCAGCATATTTTGGTATCATACTTCTCAACCTTTTAGAGCAAGAAATTAGGACAAAGCCATATATAAAAGTGGGACAAAGGCCCAACGGCGAAATGTGAGGAGACTGTTAATCTCAAACACCTCTCAGTCATCTGCTTTCTTAGCTAAAGTGTGTCAACCAAACAGATGTCAACATTCTTGAGTTTTGACCAAAGTAACCAATCCCATAAATGAATATATATATATATATATATATATATATATATATATATATATATATATATATATATATAGATATATATATATATATATATATATATATATATATATATATATAGATATATATAGATATAGATATAGATATATATATAATGTGTGTGTGTGTGTGTGTGTGTGTATGTGTGTGTGTGTGTGTGTGTGTGTGTGTGTGTGTGTGTGTGTGTGTGTGTGTGTGTGTGTGTGTTTCTGAGTCATACATCTCAGCTGGTCCAGATTTTTGCCTTATGTTTTTGGTCTGTTCTTTATATAATATGTGTAGTTTTCTGGCAAGTCACTGAGGATTGCAGTCATTTAATAATTACAGGCATTTGCATTTCAGACATCATATATTTCATTAAATGCATATTAATGCAATGCCTGTTATTCTAACACTTTGCTAAGTTTATAAGAGCAATAATTAAAAATTGTCCATGATTTGGGGACTTTGATTCCCCACTATTTTTGGCTTTGTCCAGATTTCTTGTGCTAAGAAGTTGAGAGGTATGGATTGTGTGTGTGTGTGTGTGTGTGTGTGTGTGTGTGTGTGTGTGTGTGTGTGTGTGTGTGTGTGTGTGTGTGTTTTACATGTATATGGATCTACTTCAGTAGATCAAATGTACGAAATACTGAACTTTAAATGACTGAGAGAAAAAAGCTGAAAGTTCAAAACAACAAAAATGCAGAAGATCGCAACTTATAACACTGAACTATGATTATGTTTTTGTATGCAGAGTGTAATGTAGTCCAGATTGGGAAGTCTACCCTTTCCCTCAGTTTAGTGTGATCTTGGAGTTGTTATATATAATTTGCACAGGGTGAAGCCCCCACATGTGGGGTGCAGGGGTTCTTGCCACACTGCATGCACATTAAAATAGTCCTTATAAAAGCAAAATATTAGTTTAAAATTATTTAATTTCTCTTTTTGTCTGTATAGTTGTGAAGGCTGCCAGCCCAGCTAGCTAGAATTTTGTAAATGATTCTATGTTATTTGTGAATAGTAATATGGTTTGTATGCTTGTCTTACAAATATAAGAAAACTCTTATGTGCTGAGCTTCAAGAATGTAACCACAGTGTATCCTGCTTGAACAGAGCAGAAATGTGTATACGCTATATGCCTGTGTGAATGTATGTTTTCATGGTAGAAGGTGGAACACACAGAGTTAACTCGCAAAACTCTGAGAAAATAAGTTGAAATTGTTTACAACTGTGCTATAAAGTTAGATAATGCAAAGAGACAGAATGTCTGTAGCTAGAAATCCTTTCTATTGTCTGGAAACAAAAATAATTACAGGTTTTAAAGGTAAAAGTATATAACTGTTTTACGGCTTCCAGTCCAGGCAAACTTCTAAGAGACACAGAAGTGCCAAATAGTGATATCATCCAGCTAAACCAGCAGTAATGTGTATTATTAATTTAAGAACTATCTTTCATAGAAAGTCTGCATTTTGTATTTGTCTTTGGACCTAGAAACATCCATTCAACACTTGCATTTGCCTGGCTCTGTAAGTAAGATTTAGGTATAGTATTTCTCTTAGAGATACATAGGAATACAGTAAAGAGCAGTTTAGATGTTTTCTGTATTTATGTCAGACTGTCCTGCAATGTGTTTTAAAGTATTCCCTGTGATTCTGAACACTGTTGCCATTGTGTTGAGTTATTGAGTATTGTTTTGTGCTTTTATTGTTTATTGTTTATTATTAAATGCATTTAAACCTCTTAATTGTGGCTGGTTTGTTTAGAGATATTTAAGCTCTTAGCATAATCGCATATATATTTGGTGACACTGTACAGGCCACTATTAAATAGCCTTAAAGTCTTGGACACACCTACCATTTGGATAATAGCAACATTACACAGTAGAATTGGTGACCCTTTGGGAAGGGCCTTATAGTAGCTGATAAGTAGAGCTGGTTGGTGGCAGTGATTTCTACCTTATAGCCTGGGCAGAACGGGGAAAAGCTAGTGAAGCTGTGCCAGCCTTCCTCAGGAGCGTCTGTGTGTTTGTATATAAATCAAATCTTTAAGTGTGTATGTATGTGTGTGTGTGTGTGTGTGTGTGTGTGTGTGTGTGTGTGTGTGTGTGTGTGTGTGTGTGTGTGTGTGTGTGTGTGTCAGCTACCTGGGCAGGGACATGAAGCACTGGTTGAACAGAGAGGGTGATAGAGGTTTTGGAATGACCATGCGGCTGATATCTTAACCCTATAGCTGTGCCAGTGGAGAGTCTTATTGGGGCTCTGGAGAGAGAGGGAGAAACCAGCCCCAGACTAACTGTGATCTCTGTGTGCTGATAAAGGAAATTGTACTTTACTGTGTATGTACTTGTCATCCTCCCAACGTGCACATCCCTCACTGGTGTTTGTGGTGAGGACTGAGGCTCCTTGATTACTAGGCCAGTGCAGGGGTGTCAAAATAGTGCTACTTGTAATGTGGCAGTTTTATTTTAATATTTTCAGCTATGTACATCCAAGCAGTGGGCAGCAATTTATGTATTATGCTCCGGGCAGTACTGGCATTCCCTATAAACAAACTAGGTTTACAAAGTAAAGTGCAGTTTTCTGTGAAATGTATACACAAATGATTTCGGAAACAGCTTTATCACTGAGAAAAATTGGGAATGTAAGCAAAAAGAGAAAGATAATTGTCAACAGATGGTGATAGCAGTTATAAGAAAACCTTTGAACTTGCAATTTGTAAATTAAAATACTGATACAGTTTTATTTATTTGAATGAAAGTGTGGTTTATGTGGATTTATGCAGAATGCTTTATATAGTGTTTAGTTTATAATTTTTTAGATATCTGAGAAAGAGGTTTTTATATTTGTTTTCAGAGACATGTATAGGGGGGTCAGATGTGTTCAGTGATGTCTGCAGCTGTTTTTTGGTGTTATGGAATTTATTATTTTACGATTTCAATGTTTTGAACTTTTGACTTTTTCATCTCTGTAATTTACAGTTCAATATTTCATAAATTTGATCTACTGAAGAAGATCCACACACACACACACACACACACACACACACACACACACACACACACACACACACACACACACACACACATATCTATCTATGTATATATATATATATCTGTATAAGCAACAGAATAATTACCACAGCCAGGGTAACAAAGTATATGACACCAGTAAAATGGAAGATTTTCTTTATTGGGATCCTTCATCAGATCCATATAAAACAAGTCAGTTAAAAAACTTTTAAATACTAAAACATACCCAATCAATTCAGTGACACACCCTCTCTATCAAAATTTCACATACACTTCCTAAGCCTTCTCCCTTTCAGAACAGATTTAATTGGTAAGTAGGCATTGAGATCTGGAGATTTGTATGCCTGCAGCCTGCCTCTGCAGCACATTTCTGTTTTCTCTACTAAATTGTTAACATCTCCCCCTCTTTTGTTGTTACCTATACTCTGCATTACCCTAAAATAAAAAGAATGTCCTTCATTCTCTTTAATATGCTTAAAAAGTTTTTTTTTACATCTTGCTGCCTAATATCACTCAAATGTTAGGACACCCTCTCCTTTAGCTGTCTCATGGTTTTACCCACATAAAAGGAGTCACAGAGGTCACAAGTAGCCATATACACTATGCTCCTACAGGTACAATCTGCATACCCATCAAAATAATATTCTTTCTTCTGTTGTGTATGTAAAAATACATTTCCTTTATAAATAAATTTACAAGAAGTACATCTGCGACATGGGTGGGTGCCTTTTCTTTGTGAAACTACACAGTGACAGTTCACATTTTTATCACACAGAAGCTGCTTAAGATTACGGTTATTTTTAAAGGCAAAGTGAGGTACCTCCCCTACAATCCCTTTCATTTCCCCATCTGACATCAGAATCTTCCAATTGTTCCTAATCACATTACAAATCCCCTTAATGTCACTAGAGTATGTAAGGACCATTCTAAGATCCTTACCATCCTCTATGTGTGAAAACTCTTCCATATGAGTCCCCCTATATAAATATAGTTTTCCTATGTTGTCTCTTAAATCCTGTACTTGTCTCTGTGCAGCGGTCACTTCACTTTGTTTGTACACTCTCTTCAAAAATTGTTCCCCATGGTTTCAGCCACATCAAGAAACTCTTCCCCTTGGGTATGAAGTCTAGATGCTCTAAGGAATTGTCCCTTTAGGACATTCCTATGAACATGCCCAGGATGCAGACTAGATGTATGCAGAATACTATTCTTCCAACAGTCCTTCCAATAGAGGGCAGTGTGTATTTCCCCAGCCACAGTGTCCTGTTTCAGCCTAATTTTGAGAAGTCAATGCTTTCTGTACCATGTTACATTGTGAAATGTGAAAAATCAGTGGTAGTTTTTAAATATGCAAAAAAGCATGCAACTATTCAGTACTCCCTCCCCATAAAATAAAGACATCATCCATCATCCAGTTATAGAAATGAATACATGTATGGAACGGGTTATTGTTAAACACATAGCACTCTTCCCATTGTGCCAACACCATATTGACATAGGTGTTGGCACATGGGGTGCCCATGGCCACATCACATTTCTGCAAGTATAAATCATCTTCAGACAAGAAGATATTGTTCTAAAGGATGCATTTCATCAGGGTACATAGAAATTCTATCTTTTTACAATCATATGCACTTTTATTGCTAAGTAACATTTCCAGTGCTTCTAAGCCATAGTTATCCAGTATTACAGTGAATAGATTTTTTTATACCCATTGTCACCATAGTCAAACAAACACCATGGTTACTGTCCCTTTTATTCAGCCCTAAACCTCTAAGGAAATGTTATGAATCCTTCAGTACTGCTTGTGCTAACCCAAGTAAGACCTTTAGGTTGCTCTCAACATATATAGATGCTGGTTCTGTTGTCCAGTCAGCTCCAGCTACAGTGGGGCACATCGGCGGATCAATACAGTCTTTGAGCACCTTGGGTAAACATTTAATAATAGGGATGAGCGGATGCATAACATTCAAATAATTAAAAAGCTCTTCAGTTATTAAGCAGCCATCCTTCATTGCAGATAGAATAAGCCTTAATTTAGTTTTTATATTTTCCATTTGTGTAATTGTAATAGATTAACATGAATCATCATTCTCTAAAAGAGCTTTAATTTTCTGGAAGTAATATGCCCTGTCCATGAGCACTATCCCTCCCCCTTATCTGTCAGTCTTATAACAAGTTCAGGGTCATCCTGTAAATCTTTCAGTCCCACCCTCTCCTCCTGAATAACATTATAAAAATGACATCCAGATTATCCATGAAAAGTGGAGCTCTCTCTCTCTCACATACATTAATAAAAGTGTATAAAACAGCCTTGTATTGAGGTACAAACAAACTGGGTTTTCAAAACAGGGAAAGCTTAGTATCCACAGAATTTTTCTACATATTTTTTAACATTACTTCCCTTCCAAACAATCTAAAGCTCAATAGAACATCCTCTATTTTTGGTTTAACAGCCAGAACAAACTGTAAACCTTTATTAAAAACGTTAACATGTGTTTCAGTCAAATTAAAACTTGATAAGTTAAAAATGAATGTCTCTTCACAGGCTGATGTTAATGTTTGACTCTTCTCTCTTCCAAGGGATGTCTCCCCCTCTTTCTCCCTTGGCTCAGAGACCTCATCTCTTTCCCCTTCCATACTTCCTCACTTGGAGGGGTAGTGAGGGAAAATCTTTTTTAGAAACAGTATTAGAAACAGTAGCTGTCTTAGGTCTCACTCCAGCACCTGACATTCCAGGATATTCATTCTATTGCTGTTCTTTTACAGTGGTATCTACCACTGTCATAGTCTCTCTCACAGAAATGTGAAGTGAGTCTGAACCTCGCTATGCAACTCAGTTTGTAGGTTGTTTTCTGTATGCTCATTCACCCATGCAGATATTTGTCTCCTCAGCCCTTCAGGTACAGGCTTTTTCCATGCAAATACTTCCCCTTTGCAAAAATCAGAATAGTCTCTTTGTAGTTTTCTCAACTTTTGTTGTTCTATCTTATTATCAAAAACAACACTTTAAGATATATGTCATTAATTTTGTCAACTTGAAAATCAGTGGTAAAAGTACATTCTATTTCCCGTTGCTTCCGCTCAATGTTCCCTTGGTTCAAAATACTTCAGAATCTTCATATACCCAAAGCTTGTTTCTAGGTTAAGCTTCTGCCATTCCTTCAGTAGATTTGGATGCACTTGGCCCTGTGTATATATAACCAAAATCCGTAGGCCTCTAGGAATAATCCTGTAGTGAAGGCATGCCTCCAAATGAAGGTGCTGCCTCTGAAGTCCCTTTAAGTCAAGTCAAACAGGCTGTTCTCAAGGTCGCTGGTGCTGTGTATATAAGCACTGTTATCCAAATGCTCCTCAGGGCTATGGTTAGTTTCTGTATTTAAGTCAAGGCACACCAGGGATTCACATTAAGACGTAATAAGCCCTTATCCATGCCCTTCTTGGCCATGCACCAGGAAGTATTCAGTAGTTCAATACCATTAGTGTTACTCACAGAGTCCAAGCCAATGGTCTTATTCATATCATTGGCCCACGGTCGATAATCCAACTCAACTGCTATGTCAGATAACCCTTCTGCCATGTGTGGCTCTGCTTCCAAGCAAAGAAGAACAAAAGACAAAAGAAGAAAGCCTCCCACTGAAGAACTGTGTAACACAAAATATCCAAACAACAGAATAATTGTCACAGTCACCACAGCCAGGGTAACAAAGTATATGACAGCAGTAAAATGGAAGATTTTCTTTATTGGGATAAGCACTTTCGGACCTCCTGATCCTTCATCAGATCCATATAAAACAAGTCAGTTAAAAAACTTTTAAATACTGAAACATATCCAATCAATTCAGTGACACACCCTCTCTATCAAAATTTCACACACCCCTTGTGAAGATTGGGTGAAGATAGGTGAAGACTGCCAGCCTAGCCAGATAGAATTTTGTAGATAATTCTGTCTTCTGTAATATTAATGTAAACCACAGGCTTGTTGTCTTAAATGATAAAAATAGTGTTACATGTGGAACTGGAAAAAAATGTATCAACAGTGCACTCTACTGACCAAGTAAAGCATGTTGTGACCCTTGATGTTAAAACTCCGAGTCAGTAAGTCTAGAGTGAGGCATCCTGCCTATTGTTTTTAGGCCAGAGTTAATGGCCAGAATTTGCATGGATAAATGTACTTTATTGCTCTGGTTTCTGCCCAGAGGTGAAGAATGTAAATGTAGTTTTTGTTAGCCTGGTAACCAAGGGAAGTGTGAAGAATGATGTAATGTGAACCAGGAATGTGATTTTAAAAACAGAGAATCAGAAAGCATTAAGCATTTTTGTCTTGACCATCCAACTCACCAGCACTGTCTTGCTCTATATGTAAGTTTATCTTAGACTTGTGTTTTCTCTTAGAAATAGCTGGAAACTAGAAAGATTAGACTAAGTGTTTTTCAGTGATGTCAGAACTGTACTATTGAATTATTTTAAGTATTTCTCTGTGATCTCTGAACTCTTTACTAGCACTGTGTAGTAAAAAGTATTGTCTTGTGTTTTGACTATTTGTTATTAAATATTTTTAAACCCTTTCAACTGTGGTTGTTTTTGTAGAGATAATTTAAGCTCTTTAGAGTACTTGCATGCTTTGGTAAATTGTACAAAGCCACTTCAATCGCTTTAGCCCTGGGCTATACTACCAACTGGATAATAATATTACTCAGTAATAATTGGACACCCTTTTAAGGGCCTTTGAGTAGCTGATAAATATTAGTGGATGGTGGAAGCTGGTACTACCATATAGCCTGGGAAAAAGGGGCACAGCTGGAGAACCTGTGTCAGCCTTCCCCAGGTGTGTCTGTGTGGTTGTATAAACTCTCCTCAAAGTGTGTGTGTGTGTGTGTGTGTGTGTGTGTGTGTGTGTGTGTGTGTGTGTGTGTGTGTGTGTGTGTGTGTGTGTGTGTGTGTGTGTGTGTGTGTGTATGTGTCAGCTACTTGGGCAGGGACACAAAGCACTGGTTGGACAGAGAGGGTGCTGGAGGTTTAAGCTTGTCCACTAGGCTGAGATCTAGACCCTATAGCTGTCCCTGTGGGGAGTCTTATTGGGAACCAGGAGAGCAAGGGAGCAACCAGCCCCGGACTGACTGTGATCTCTGTGTGCTCTTAAGGGAAATTGCACTTTACTGTGTGCATTTGTTTTCCTTTCCTCCTATATGAGACACCCCTCACTGGTGTTAGTGGAAAGGATTGAGGCTCCTTAATTGCTGGGCCAGGGCAAGGGCATCACACCCCTCCTAAGCCTTCTTCCTTTTATAGCAGGTTTAATTGGTAAGTAGGCATTTAGACCTGGAGATTTGTATGCCTGCGGCCTGCCTATTCAGCACATTTCTGCTTTCTGTACTAAACTGTCACTCAAATGTTTGGACACATGGGTGGGTGCCTTTAGAAACAACCATAATCTTAAGCAGCTTCTATGTGATAAAAATGTGAACTTTCAGTCTGTAGTTTCACAAAGAAAAGGCACCCACCCATGTTGCAGATGTACTTGTTGTAAATTTATTTATAAAGAAAATGTATTTTTACATACACAAGAGAAGAAAGAATATTATTTTGATGGGTATGCAGATTGTACCAGTAAGAACATAGTGTATATGGCTACTTGTGGCCTCTGTAACTCCTCATATGTGGGTAAAACCACGAGACAGTTAAAGGAGAGGGTGTCCAAACATTTGAGTGACAATAGGCAGCAAGATGTAAAAAAAAACATTTTAAGCATATTAAAGAGAACGAAGGACATTCTTTTTATTTTAGGGTAATGCAGAGTATAGGTAACAACAAAACAGGGGGAGATGTTAACAATTTAGTAGAGAAAACAGAAATGTGCTGGAGGGGCAGGCTGCAGGCATACAAATCTCCAGATCTCAATGCCTACTTACCAATTAAACCTCCTCCTGAAAGGGAGAAGGCTTAGGAGGTGTGTGTGAAATTTTGAAAGAGAGGATATGTCACTGAATTAATTGGGTATGTTTCAGTATTTAAAAGTTTTTTAGCTGACTTGTTTTATATGGATCTGATGAAGGATCAGGAGATCTGAAAGTGCTTATCTCAATAAAGAAAATCTTCCATTTTACTGGTGTCGTATACTTTGTTACCCTGGCCGTGGTAACTGGTAATTATTCTGTTTCTTGGATATTTTGTGTTACACAGTTCTTCAGTGGGTGGCTTCCTACTTTTGTGTTTGATATATATATATATATATATATATATATATATATATATATATATATATCTACAGAGAGAGAGAGATATGTGGGTATGAGGCTTTATTTTGGAGAGACATTTTATCAAGACTCAGTGCAGCGAAAGCAAAACAGCTACTCTCTACATAACTCTAGCAGCACACACACAGACCAACACTTTAAAATGTAAAAAAAAAATGCAGTATTGCATAACCACATGAAACAAATCAAAACCACTCACACATCGAGCTGCAGTCTTCCAACCTAGACATAAAACCCATACCTCTGAATCGTACTGAATTGCTCAGTATTTACCAGTTTTGAGGGCAAAATAATGGGGTGCCATGATTTTCTGAGTGGCCCCCTATATTCCCAAGTTGTTTTAAATTTTATTTACTATTTTTAATGTATGGCTGACCTTTTCATACTCCCGTATTGTCACCAACGTGTGGTACATCAGCTTCATGAGGCAGTGCCTGACTGCCTGTCAGACTCAGAAACTGGGGATGGGAGAAAACAGCCACCCTGATTAGCTGGCAGAGATTTCAAGTTTGCTGAAGTGAGCTCTCATTCCCTAGGCTCACATAACCATTTCAAAATAGGAGGAACATTCTGTTACTTCGTTTTCAGTTGTTCACTTGGCATCTGTCTTCTACACTTCAGGGGTGACTAGTAATTAAAGAAAGAATGGCTGATGTTGTGCTGCTTAGTATTAAACCTAGTACAGTCTGGGTAATGAGACTCAAGTCATGGACGTGGTAAATGGACTGGGGTGAGGAAGACTGAGGGGGCTACATTTCCTGCCAGCTGTGTGGTGATTTTCAGAAGCATTGAGGCTGAACTGTAAGTAACTGCTGCATTGCTGCCAACTAAATCATTATTATGTTTTGATTGTGCTAGTCTACTGTGTGGAAGCCAGGGCCCTGGATAGACTTTTCTTTTTGCCGGCCGGTATTAAAGTTGTAACTTGTAACCTGATAATCAGCATTGCTGTTACAGCTTTTGTGTGTATGTGTTTTTAAGTTGCGCTGCCTTTTGAACTTTAAAGCCATGAAATAAGATACAATTGTGCCACCAAACACAAATAAGCTTAGAACCTCGGCAACAAGTAAAGCGAGCAGCAAGAAAGCGACTTGTTCGATTAAAATCAGGTCCTTTTATTAATATAAGCATACCACGTTTTTGTCACACTTCAGTAGACTTCATCAGATATATTAAACCTCTCTAAAGCAAGTGAATAAATATGTGATGTCCAATTATCCAACCAGTCATTTCGTCTTTCTAATTAAACTACCCCTATCTTAATAACACAAAAAACAAAAACAGCAATAAGTTTAAACCCTTTTAAAATTTTTTGTTGTAAAAAGGTTTATAACATAAAATAAAACATTTCAGTTTATATAAAAACACCTACTTGAAAACTTTATAATACATAACACTCCGTACTAAAACTTGCTGAACATTCATTAATACAATGAAAAATCTCCATCTAGTGGCCGTTTTGTAAATACGCCTGATCTAAAAACTGTATTACGAGATTCATTAATACCACAACATAGCATAAACTCCCTATAAAGCTAAATAATAGTGAAAGACTCATAATAGTTAAAAATGTACAATAAAAACAGTTGTTAATGTTGTTAAATTTTCTCGATAACAAAAAAAGAAAACCTAGCCCCTATAAAAACTTTTGTGTGCTTGTATAGTGCATTTCTTTCATTTTTGGTCTTAATGTCGTAATTGTGCTCATAAATATGTCTTCTTAATTTATGCTCAGTTTTTCCAATTTAGAATGCCCCACATGGGTCACACATAGCTAAATAAATAACCCAACACTGTTGAAGCCTTTGAGCCTATTGTGCTTTCTAAAGTGTGCGTAACGTATTGAGTGGGGGGGAAATAGGGAACGGCAGGTGAATGTGTTTCATCGTTATTCACTCAAGTTATTAACATACATTACTGTCTCTACCTGTGCAAATTAGTTGATTGGTTAGTAGTCGGGAATGGAAATACGGAGTTGGCTAAGATTTTAGGGAAGAAATTCTTAAGGAAGAATCTGAATGCTGTTTTTTTTCTTTCCCTTCACACTTATTTATTTGGGTATAGTGATGGTTGTGGCACGCTGGGGGTGGGGGGGTGCTGAATAACATGCTGTTTGGGTTCTCAAATTTTCATACGTAACTAACTTTTTATGGCATATTCTGTGCATTTATTATTTTTGTCAAGGGACCATCTGACTTGCTGATAAGCATAGTTTTGGTGCTGTGAATAAGGCCGTCATGTTGTCACAATGTCACACAATGCAACTGCTATATTTACTTTGTGTAGTGGAGCCAGAATTTGAAAATAACACATTTGCAGTTAGCTAGCTTCCACCAGCATGGCTGAATAGTTGGTTTACAGAGCTGTAGCAAAACACAGTAAAAGGGTGGGTGGGGGGTTGAGAACTTTTATTAGAGTTGGTATACCGAACTGAACTGTCCATGATTCATTTATAACATACAGGATCATATTTTAATTTGTACTGAAAAGCACTAGCTCTTGAAGTCAGTATACAAAATAACTAATGATTCTTGTTTTCTGAAAACTTTTCAACTTAAATGGCACTTACAAGTAAGCATTTTTGAAGTGTTGAAAAAGCACACACTTGCAGTAGTCTTCCCCTTAGCTTTACAATATGTTGTTATCATCACCTCTCAATCTCTGGGAGCAAGAAAGCTTGACAAAAATAATAGCAGGACAACGGTCCAAAAATAGGGACAGATTTTAAATATTGCTTCTGTAAACTCACATAGTTGCTAGAATAACAGGTTTTGCATTATGTATTTTTTGAAGTATATGAAGTCTGAAATTCAAATGGCTGCAGTTATTTATTAATATTATTTAGTGACTTTACTCTTTGTATTGTGGTATCCCACAATTCTATTGGAGTGGGTGGGACTGTATTGTTATGTATGCAAATGTTATGTTAATTTGTGTCCTGATTTTTGACCTGTTGTACCTACTTGTCATGGGCCTTTGTCCAGATTTTTGATGTTTCCAGGTTGAGAGGTATGATAAAACTGTATCACAAAGGACATATTAAGAACCAAAAAGGACACAGCACAGTGTTTTTGTTAGGGCAAGCCCCCCCTGCACCCCTCATGTGTGGAATTGTACCCCCTCACCCCTGCAAATTTAAATATACTAATTCCAAGATTGCAAAACAGTGGAGAAGAGAAAAACTCTAATCCCTACTATACTGCAATCTGCATAGGTATTCAAGGACAAATTTTAACAAAGCAGTGATTTGATTAAATAAATCCTCAAAATACTATGTCGACTAAACAAGCAAATGACAGAATGATGGGCTACCATATATGTGTATGTTTAGAATATCAATGCCTGTGCATACATATATGAGAGAGATGAGGCACACACACATACATACATACTGCAAATACGCATATATGAATGTATGTCTGTTTGGCTGCATGTTTCCTGTCTGGACAGAGACAAGATCTAGTAAGCCATTTCAGACATCCCTGAGGCATGTTTGTTATTTATAGTAAGTATAGTGTCTTCATTCCTAATGACCAGTATTAGTTGAGATTCATTTGAATAAATACTGTATTATTATTACTCTTAAGTACTCCACTCTGGTGAAAGCTACATAACACGTGGCACAAGCAGGACAGCTCATCAGCTGCTCATATATTACATTTAAATTTATTGTAATCTACCTGGTTAATTTAGATACATATAATGATCCCATACTCAAAATTGAGAAATCATGACCACTTTAGTTGAAGGAAGGTGGTGCTACCTGGTCTTTATAATTATGCAACTGACTTTAATTTAATTTAGGGTATCTATTTAGTTACAAGAAAAATTATATTTTAGCATAATACATTATTTGTCAGTGTGTGAGAATGACAGCTGATTTATTTGTATTCCACTGGTGAAGGAAGCTGAAAGAAAGGTCCGTGAATTTACTAACAGATAAAGAGTGGTACTGTGCTTAAAGTAAAAAACTATTATTACTGCTTGTTCTGCTTTGGCTGGAGTTAGGATGATATTAATAAGAGTGACCTTAATGATGCAGTGCATTTGAAATGTCAGAGTTCACATACTCATATATTTGAAATAAAATATACCTTTACTACACACTAGCCACATACACAAATTGAATTGTTTGATTAAGAAATCTTTTGTTGTTGGCAAGTTGCAGGCTAGTCTTTACATTAATGATTTCTGAGTATGGTAATGGCTTTGAAAAACAAAACTGGTGTACTTCCTCCTCCCCAGTACAGTATCTGATCCACACTGCTAAATGTGTTAACAATGCATTAAATTATTTCAAAAGCTGTTTAGAATTTTGTTTAGGTTTATTGTCATTACATGTTCAAGTGTTTTACCCCTAGTCATTTAATGCAAGGAGGTGGGGGTGAGACTATAATTTAAAAAATATTTCTAGTCTGAGGATCCGCCATTTTCTATTCAAATGTTCTTATGCCATACTAGTAATCTACAAATAGTGTCAATGCAGAAAAAAAATGCTGATTTAATATGAGTCAGATGGATAATGAAGAAGTTAGTTAGTTAGTTAGTTAGTTAGTTAGTTAATTAATTAATTAATTAATTAATTAAAAATAATACACAGAAACCAGACAGTGTAATGTATGCAGACAGGACCATATAATGGGGAGGAGAGGTATTTCTGGGATTGTCTTATTCTATATGCTTTTTTAAAAGTCTTATCTGAATGTTAGAACACAGGTATACTACTTCCTGATTATTACGTTTAAAAATAGTTTCCCATTAATCATTAGCTGACACTCAGGGATTCAATCAGTTATTATCCGCGGTTGGAGTGATTTGGTTATGAGGGCACTATTCACACCCGACATGGATCATAGCTATAACTTAGGCACATCTGAGTCATAGTACCTCTTCTAGTAAATATGCATTATTTTCACTTTTGGCTGTTTGACACTTTTCTGTCTTATGTGACCAGATTTCTCATTTATTGTACTGTTTTATATTTATCAAAATGTCTCTCATCCTCTGTTTTCAGTGAATGCATTGTGCACTTGCTGCATTATTATTATTATTATTATTATTATTATTATTATTATTATTAGTAGTAGTAGTAGTAGTAGTAGTAGTATTACTACTATTATTATTATTATTATTAGTAGTAGTAGTAGTAGTAGTATTACTACTATTATTATTATTATTATTATTATTATTATTATTATTATTAGTAGTAGTAGTAGTAGTAGTAGTACTACTATTATTATTATGTCTGCATTCCTTACAGTTTGCAGCTGAAGATCTCAAACAGTGCTTGCCTTTTATATTAAGTAAAACTTGAACTGCTCAAGGTTCATACCCTCCCTCACTAATTGTTTCATTTTCAGGTAGCCTTCCGTTTAAGAGATGGTAGACATGGGATGAGAGTTGCAAAAATTTGTGCTGTGCTGCAGTTGATATTTTTGGATAAATGGAAGCAGCAAAGTTTTTCTTTGATAAAAAAAACTGTTAAGAGAATCAATTCAAGTTGTTCACAGTTAGAACCTGATCTGGGTGATATCTTCAAATTAAAAAAAAAAAAACAAAAACAGAAAACAGCTCTTTTCTCCTCATCTGTATAGCAAAAGCTGAGCACCACATGCCAGAATTATTCATAGACTCAGGTGCTTTTGTACATGTAATTTATGACAAATTATATAATAATTTTTCATTTATATTCTAAAACTTGCACCCTGATTGGTCAAAGCAATCTCCGTGCCCATTGTAAATCGAGCATTTCCTACAGGTAGAAGACTGACTGCCAAGACCATTGCCTTCAGCAGCTAAGCGGAGTACATAAACTCTAAACAAAGTACATTTCATACACCATAAAAGTGTTCCATGGAGCAGATAATGCATAAATACTACTATAAAAAATAAATAAATAAAAACTCAGGTTTTGATGCTAGGAAATACCAGAAAAGATTAGAGCTATGTTGAACCCCAGACAACCTCATGGAACTGCTTCCACTGTTTCCATTACGACAGCTGTCAAAAAAGCTGCAGAAACTAGTGAGTAGCCTAGAAAACCCTAGCTGGGAGCTGCTTGAACTGCTCAAACTTCACATCACTCAAAAGCAACCAGTTGCCTGAATATCTGTCTGTTTGGAAGTTTCCCTACACATTACAAAATAAAGACACTTTGTGGATAGCTTTTTTTGGACAATAAAGTTGAAGAACACACAATTAAGAACAAAAACTAAAAAAATAAAAGCACATATAACAAAGCAGTATTATACATATATAATAGCAATGATCCATGTCTGGGTGTTAGTAGTGTCCTCACAAACTAATTGCACCAACCATGGCTATCCCAAGCCTTGCTCACACCCAGGAATGGGCTATCACTACATCTGCTTTGTAAAAATTTTAGTTTATTAAAATAGTTCATCTGGCATATGCTGAATTGCTCAGTCTCCTATAACCTCCCCCAGCCTGATATCACTGCATCATTAGGTTTTTAAGATAAAATGCAGAGAATGTGAGAATGTCAGAAGTTCTGGTTAACCTGGACAAGGCATTTGACACAATGGCCCACTTGGGCATTATTGAGAAATTCAAGGGGTTAGGTACAAACCTTATATCACTCAGTGGATAGCCAGCTGGCTGGCATACAGGACCCACAAAGTTAGTCCATGTGAAGCAGAGTTCCTCCCTAACCCAATCAACTGCAACTTGTACATTTAAATGGGGAACAGGAAATTAATTCCTGGTTTGGCACCTGTGTCTTTAATGGACACAGGCAGTGTAAATGGTTAATTTTCCAAGCCCCTGCTTACACTTATCAAGGATATGAGAACTTGTCAATGATTTGGCATGCATGGCTAGGCTTAAAAAGGCTCTTGGGGTCATTAGCCTAGTAAACACCTATAAATCTGTGGTAGGGTTAAGCTTTTAGGGGCTACAGTGTCGGTAAATAGAATGATACTTCTCTATATGTTGCACCTTTTGAGGTATGTGTAGGCTGAAACCCTCAGGATAAGAATGTGGTAAGTGAACACTTTGTTTGAAGGGATAAGAAGTACAGGATTGGAATGAAAAGGCTAATAGCAGATAAAGGTAGGGGAGATGGGGAATGCCAGATTTAATAAGGTAAGCTGCAGTAGCTAGAATGGATCAGAGGTGGTGGAACACTAGAAATTAAATGTTAAGTTGGGTTCAGTAAGAAGAGAGTATGAAACAAGGAAGCTGACATTTAATTGAAGTTCTGAAGAAAATGGAGTAGGAGGTTTATAAAAGTCGATGCAAAAGAGTATGTTGGATGAAAAGCACCATTATAATTTAGAGGAAATGTTAGGAGTGGAGGAAAGGATGTACTTTAGGGCTATATTAATAAAGTAGGAAGAGGGGGACTAAACTATATGAGGGAGTTAGCAGATACCAGGAAAAGAAAGGAAGTGATTGGCTTTACTCAAGCTCATGTTAAGTATGTAATAATAGAGGATACCAGGTGGCATTTCATCCTGCCAGTGTAGGAATGAGTATTTTGTTATGGTAAGAGGTTCCATGGGGGAAAGAGGTGATCATTAACTAAGATGAACAGTTAATGGCTAGAATGCGTCTATATTATCTTATTGAAGTTTCAGAATATCAAATCTGATATGATCGACACCATATCATCGAATTCTGAAACATCAAAAGATAAAAAAAAAAATGTCTAAAAACAAAAATAAATAAAAACTTATCTTTGCAAGCAGGGGGGCAAGCCCCCCCTGCACCCCCCATGTGGGGGGCTGCACCCCCCCCCCTACTTAAATATACCAACTCTGACACCGCACTACATCCCCTTACAGAGATTTCCGTTTAAACGTTCAATGTTTTTTGCTTTCGCTAATCTGGTGCCGACAATATCAGCTTCGATATTGTCGGCCTTCGACAACGTGAAGTAGACCCACTAGAATAAGTGCGGCTAAATTTTAATTTGTGTAAAAAGGTTTCCCTATCATACAGGAGGGAAAGGAAGATGGGTGTTGGGTAGCTCAGTTATAGTTTCTGGACCTTTAGTATTAGTCATCCTGGTAATGAGGAAGGATGTACATGGGCAAATATTTTAAGCAGTGGAAAAGGGTAAGCGTGTTCCCACACTGAGGCTTAGTAGCATATGACAGAATATTTTTTCTACAGTGAAGTGCATTGTAAAAGCTACCTCTTGATACAGGGGCAACTGTACTTCATCTCTATAACTAATAGTTTTCATTAGCATCCTTAATTTACAGTATAGCTGTCACAGAATTGTTTTATCCTTATTTTTCATGCTGCAGTCCACATTAATGTGTATTCTATACTAGTTCATGGATTGTCCACACATAAAGAGTTAATACAACTCAGTATTTTTAATACAAATGTAAACACACAAGTATACACACAAGGGAGCACTTTGGATAATTGAGCAGAATGTATGCTGTTGACTCAATCATTGCTGACTCATGCTGTATCAGCCTATTAAAATGGATGAGATGGACACCCCTCCCACAGGACCACAATAAAGTCTGTCTCTTCCTTAAGATTTGATAAGGTAAAATTTACTGATATATTTTTGATGCTTTGTGACTGATACTTTGCATTTTAATTAACTTATACATAATATATAATTTTGACTTAACTTTTTTATATACGTTTGCACAAAAATGTAATTTGTTAGATATTACGTTTATAGCCATGGTATGTCTACTCTTGATTTCTAAATGTATAGAAAACAAATGCTAATATATTTCTTCACAGAAATAGTTGACATCCTATGTCTTTGAGAATATCTAACAACTTTTTTTAGGGAAGAAGTATATACAGTCAGTGCATTGCTTAACAGTGACAGTGACGAATATACATATATGTGTGTGTGTGTGTGTGTGTGTGTGTGTGTGTGTGTGTGTGTGTGTGTGTGTGTACACATATATACAACACACTATAATTAATACAAATGCATGCACACTCACACGCATATGTATATGTGTGTATATCTATAATCTACACATACACATATATAAAATACACAAGTGTACAGTTGCACCCTTCACAGTTAGTGCTGCTTTTGTAGGATGTTAATACCTTAAATTTGCTATAAAAATCAGTAGATTTCTAACATCCTGATCCAGGACCCCAGTAGGATAAAATAATTCCATACCTTAATGTACTTTTACACACATCTTGCTATCTTTTTCAGGTAACACAAATCTAATCAAAAATGTAACACAAATCTGAAAAAAAACATCAAAAGGAGTCTATAGAGTCATCACCTCATTCTCACTTTCATTTATGCTAAATCATTATAATTACTGCTCCTGGTATCCTTCACTCTAACAATTAACTTAGACAGCTGTCCAGTAAAATTACAAAACACTGGCTTATATGCATGGAAAAGACCCAACTCTTATTCTAGCAGGAAAAGAATGAAGTTTTATAAAAACAACACTTGTCCCAATCCCTTTCAAGAAACACATCACAGAGGGTGACATTTGACGACCTTTATTAAATTTCCATAGACATAAATGTTAACCAGTATTCATTCATTTCAACCAAACTTGATATAGGTGAAATAACATCCATGTGATATTATCACAGGACAGGACAGGACAGCGTAAACCTGCTCATCCTGATCAGTAAGCAGCATCCATACCCCCACTCACTTACATATGAAGCAGCGTACCCGGTCACTTCCATTGCCATTTAATGCATTATACCAATTTATCAAGCAGCGTAACCGTTCATGTTCACAACGTATTGAATTGACCATCCAACACCAGAGGGGGAACAGAAGAGGGCAAGCCTGCCCCTCTTCTCTGCCCACCAGCCTGACCAGGCTGTTCCCCCTCTCTCCACCAAACTTCCATCATCTAGACACCATTAGGGGATAAGGCCAAACATCATTCGGTGTACAATAATTACCAGGACATTACCAGCCCCTGGCAATTAACTAACGATTGAACTAAAACAATAATGTTAATGCAAGCATGATACATATATACCATAATGATAAAAGTTTAATGGATAGGATAAGTTCACCCCCTTCATCATTATATTATTATGAAATGAAGGGTGTAATTTCAGCTATCCATTAAACTTTTGGTTGTGGTCCTATTGTTTGTAAATTAATCAAACGACCAGGGCATGACCTGCCACTGGAGCAGGAATACTCAACCCCCAACCACCGAAACCACCCTTCTCATAGCAACCCCTTTACTTGCCCAATGACATGTAGAACATCCTGAAAACTTTCAAATGCCATTTAACAGCCACCTTTCCAACATCAACTACCCATTATAAACAGTAAGGCACCTAAACCCCAGGATAGGTTTAGGAATCTGACCCCTCCTAGCTCTATCAGTACCCTTGAATGCCACCAGTAATATACCAAACTTGAAAATACCCTATGCCACCTGTTCAAAACAAGATTAGTGACATGCCAACTCCATCCAGAATGTAGAAAATAAACCATACCCTTTCTCTTCTTCAAGTACGGTAAATCAAAGCCACACTTCTCATGCAAGGACACCCCATCTAGCTCACCACCTGAACCCACTTACTCAATGCAACCCACTAATCCCCTACCCCTGAAGGCTGCAACCCTACCCGAGCCCATCCAAGAAAAAACCTCAGCTACCAATAATACAGTGTAAATTCACTCCTGATGCTACCCACCCAAAACAAGCAAACAAACCATTACATTGTAACTATTGGGATGAAAATATAACAATTCCATATGTGGCTGCCTTGCTGGAAGACCACGAACTCTTTTCACACCACTCCTTTAACCGACATCATCCTCGACCCCCCTCTCTCGCCTGTCGAAGCCACCTTCCTTCGACCTTCCAGGTAATGCCCAATCAGCCCTTCTCCATTTGTAACCTCCGAGGGATCTGTGAAAGAAAAAACTGTAAATACTTCATTCGCATATAATCACAGCTTCTTAATGACAGTATGCACCACAACTGGCATATCTCCTTCATCAACTGCATAAAATGCATCTACTACCGCATACAAAAAAAAAAAAAACAATGAAACTTAAGATGTGTTAACAAAAATACCCATAAGATTTCCTCCACACCTCACAGAATCATGATACAACTGACACCAATGTGAAATAAAACAAATAAATGCATTAAAAGACCTATTCTATAAATAAATTACTCCTTTCCCAACCAAGTAGCTCCCAACAACATTGTTAACCATAATTAAGGCAAAGAAAAAAACATCCATAGTCATGCTATTATAGCTGATAAGCAAACCTTAGGTGTAAATCCCTCCCCATCAGAGCTCTACGTATATCCCTTTGGACACAGGCAGCAATCGCCCATGTCCCTCTTAAATAAGAGTAACATGCAGTACACACTGGATTAAGAAATATCACTTACCTGAAGCTGACTAGTTCATCAAAACCTTAGAGCCATTAACCTAGTAACTACACCCACTCCTGAAATTGGTGCCGCTCCTCCCACCAGTTAGAATCCAAAACCCAAGCAAATATCAAACCCTGCTATAACTTGCTTGCCCTCAACATCCTCACTTGGCCTTACACCACCCACCTTGAAATGCCTTAATGAATACAAAACAAACACTTATTAACATACCATCTACCAGATATCAACCCAGCCACCCCCAGCATTAATATCTTACCTCCAAATATAAGTGCATAATAAAACGAATATAGATAAACTGACTTTTAAGGGCCCTAGCACCAGTAACCTAGTGACTTCCTATGCCTTTAATCACTGCGCATCCACCCCACCACATCCTGCCTTGGCTACTCCAATACAGCTACCCACCTACCATGCTTCCTAAAACCCTACCAAATTCACCCAAAACCCCAAGTGAAATGATCCCTGTGCTATTCTGTAACCTTAACCTGATATGTAACATTAACATTACCTACTCAGGGACAAATTTGTCATCCCAAAGATACCACCCATTAGGAACAAACTCCAGTATCCTGTCAAACATCTCATTAGGCCATCACCCACATACGGTTCAAACAACTGGATGAGTGGATGCAACCATCCAAGGTTCCAAGAGGCAAGGATTGAACTTCCTTGGCTTGCAAGAGGTGTAGGGCTATAGCCTAATAAGTTCCTGTGCTCCTATGAATGCTGTGACTCTACTCATCCCGTGGGATCCCCACACTCCTCTTAAATCTTCCCCTTGCTCCCTTGCCTATCTCTTCCTTACTTGCCCCCTATACCAACGCAGTAATCAGCTCTCACTAATTAAACACAGAGCTTTAACATTCCTTACTAAGGTGATTACTCAAACCTTCCTTGTGCCCCATTCTAGTGGCAAGAATGTTCATCCTACCAAAACATCACCTTTCAAAACCCCTTTTCAAGCCACCGCATGATGCCTTCTGCACTTCAGCAATCTGCAGGGAAAAGAAAAACGATAAATTCTATGTGTGCAAATACCATAATTACTTAACATGGAGACACTGACAAAGACACATGTGACCCCATCAAACCCTTACCTATGGCCAGTGGCCATACTCCCTTACTATTGAAGGCAAATGCCCAAAAGCAGGGACAACTTTCAACGTTAATCTAACATACTAAACAGTTAATAGAACAAATTGTACAACCAATTACTCTGATATCACAAACTCAAATGCCTGTCCTTCTCTGACTAGCAGTGTAAAATCCTCTACCAAAACTCAACAACTTTGAAATCCACTTACTTCCGTCAGTAACTTTTGCCCACTTGTGCACCCTATGTGTAACCTCCTCACTCACCACTGCTTCCATCAGCTGCAATTTCACTGTATCGCCACCACTGGTACTCATCACACCACCATCTACAAAGAAAAGGACAAAATTAAGCCCTCTAATAGTAATGAGAATGCTCCACCTTATACCCACTTATTCCAAATTACAGCCACAGCATTCCAAGACCCCATCTGCAAGAAAGAAAAGGACATGTAAGCATCCAAAATACATAACACCTTCCAAAACATCTTTAAGGACAACCTATCATGCCAACCCGGGAAGGAATGTACCACTGCCACTCCCATCTATGACAAAGCAGCCATAACTAAAGCTATGCTTCCAATGACCCAAGATAAATTTAATTATCAGTCGAGTATGTTAAAACCAAACCCCACACATGAAGGGACCTATCAATATCCACAACCAGGGTGACTTTGTGATTCCAGACCACATCAATTAGCACCCTGTATAAGCCAAGCTAACATATTGTAAAACCATCTGTCTAGCTCTTAGGCTTCCATCTCCAAATGAAGCACACTAATAACATAATATGGAACAATGTAGCAAACCTAATAATAACTGACTGGCAATTTACATAGAACAGGTTACGGTAGCATGGATATTTGAAGAAACAAACCAACTATGAAGCAAAATTTGGACATTCAACAAAAATCTGTACAGCTGAATGATACGATAAGGCCCCACTATACACATGACTGCACTCCAACCCGCGAAACTGCTGCTCTATGGACTGCAAACCACTCCCAGAATCATTCCCCAGGCATGACTCCTGTAGTACCCTAGCAGGAATTCTGCCACTACCCTAAAACTCTAAATAATTAACTCCATATGCGTACAACCCTTGAGTGACTGAGGCAACAGCCGAAGAACTAGGGAATTATTTATCCTAAGCAGTTAGTGGGGTTATCACTTTAACAGAGTAATGCATCCCCCAGTGTGCCCATAACTTTCAACCTCCTATAAGTAAGGACCTAGAACAGAGAGAACCCTGTGGGCCACCCTGACTGAACCACGGATTTTACCTGTCCAGTTGCTGTATGATACTTGTCCTATTAGGAAGCCATGCAGCTATCCATCTTAGAAAGTGCATCATTTCCTAGTTGTACTAATTTATTAAGCAGTGTTACATGTATGACCCTGTAAAACGCTGAAGTTAACTCGATATAAATTACATCACAGCACAATAAAACCTCATGCCAGTATAACACCCAACACATTCCTATTCTCTTATAAAAGTGTCCACCACTATCAAAACAACCAATCAGGCCACATATACAATTAATTAAACAATCAATGAGTCAATCACTGAATTTATACCTCACCAGCATAAATTAAAATCAAAATCTATAACACAATTAAAACAACTAAAGAACAACCAACAAAGTAGTGCTCAGCAGTAATATTGTATGAAACTTACTCTATATAATACTTATGTAAAAATACTATAATTATTCACACTATTGAAGCATCATTTTAATGGTTGTTATAAATAGTACCAATGAAGATTACCCTTAACACAGAGCACTGATCCGTTTACCTCAAAACAATGCATTTGAATAAAATAATGAACTTAAAATATTAGAAAATTATTTATGTCCCTTCTAGAAACATGTTATAATAACAATACATATTGTTGAAGGATCATATTGGTTACATTTTATGAATGATATAAATGAATGATAGTTGCCTTTGACATGTAATATACATTAACTTAACTTGCAAACAGGCCATTAAGATTAGATATAAATTGTCATTAAGCAGAACAGAACCAAGCACAAGACACTCCAAAACAAGTCACCAATACACAGTGCCAGAATTAAGCCCAAAGCATGTCACACCACCCATCTTCAATCCCCCCACTCCCCAGAGCTCCCCTTCTCCCTCTTTTTTTTATGCATCTCTGGCAGCTGTTCTCCCTGCAAAACAAAACACAACAACCAATCCAGCCCAGCTGAAAGCACCCACCACAGCCGGTCAGAAACTCTGTCTGAGCTCCAGTGACTGCAATCAAACACAAAACAGTTCATTAAAGCCAAGAGACCTCAGCTTCCCAAGATCTGCAGTTCCTTGATCCTACCACCTCCATTTCCGACATTCACAAGCTGTGATCCTCAGGCCACACCCCCACCGTCCATGGAGTGCCAGCCACTCCTGCTACACCTCTGCCTGACAGAATAACTATGTACAAAATGGCCGACAGCAACAACCCTGTCACAAGAAACCTCCCAATGGGCCAAATCCATGATGATCAAACTAACATGAGAAACCCAGATGCTCAAGCAACCCACCCCCCCATTAAACACCCAAGGCACAGATTACTTTAATTAGGCTAACGCACCTCAGGTCTCCAGCTGTCATGACATATTTTAGATGAACTGTTAACCTCTCTTGGGAAAGGTGTGAGCTATTTTACCTTTGGGGTGGTACCTGTACAAGGTGAGAGGCTGTAGTGCTTTCGCACCAATCCGAATTGCGATTCCAATGCCAAATCCATCTTCCCTTCCCTTGCCCAGTAGTCACCCTCTGCACATGCGTGACTAAAGTCATCACTCACTGGCCTCACAAAACCCACAAAACAAGCCCCAAAGAAGCTCTAAGGACCTTCATACACTGGATGAATGCCAAGATCATTTGTGGTCCCTGAAATGGTGTAAGTTGGTGATCTGCAATTTAACAAAACACTTTGCACTTACATATATAATATATTTTATATATATATATATATATATATATATATATATATATATATATATTTTTGTGTGTATCTCCCTAAATTACCATCCCTGAGCTGGCCAGCCATCAAACCGACTCTAAGCATCACTATGTCACCGCCGCAAGCCTTCCCAACCCACTGACAAAGCAAAGCATGGAACCACCGTCACTGCAAGTGGTTAAATAATTGATGAAGATGAACTCCATCTGAATACCCCAGAGTAACAGACCTGCTCTGTCGCATGAGCACAAATGCCTATAGGAAGAGACTAGAGTCTGGACAAACCTAAGGTATGAGGGAACAAGGGCACAACACCGGGACGTGCTTGCACTATTTAGTTTATAAACTTCAAACGAGGGACTTTGAAAGTTGCTCAATAGAATGTGTTACCGCACTGCCTGTAGGATGAGTGGGAAAACAACACCAATTTTAACCAGTAAACATGTTTTTTTTTTTTTTTTAAATATATATATATATATATGGATTCACTTCAGAAGCTCAAAATACTGAAATCTTGAATTTCAGTATCTCGAGCCCAAGAAGCTGAATCCACATAAGTTTAGAAACGTGAAATTCAAAACCTCGAATACCGGAGATTTTGAATTTTGCACTTCTAAAGTTCTGTTATGGTCATGTATTCAGGTAAGTGTGTGTGTGTGTGTGTGTGTGTGTGTGTGTGTGTGTGTGTGTGTGTGTGTGTGTGTGTGTGTGTGTGTGTGTGTGTGTGTGTTAAGGGGTTTGGGTAGGGGCTGTGGTGTGTGTCAGTGTGTTTTGTTGCTGTGATGTGTGTGTGCAAAGAGAAAGTAACTTTTGTGGTGGTGTTTTGTGTGTGTTTGTATGTAGTGCAACCTCAGAGTGAGACTATTTAAGTAGGGGGGTGTGGGGGGTGCAGAGGGGCTTGCCCCCCTACTTTCATGTAGTAGAGTGATTGTGTGTTTGTGTGGTGGATGGTGTGTGTGTGTGTGTGTGTGTGTGTGTGTGTGTGTGTGTGTGTGTGTGTGTGTGTGTGTGTGTGTGTGTGTATGTGTATGTAGTAAAACCGTGAAATTTAAAACCTCCGGTATTCGAGGTTTTGAATTCTGCGGTTTTCAGTTTTCGTTGTTTTGTGGATTCAACTTCTTGGACTCAAGATACTGAAATTCGAGATTTCAGTATTTTGAGCTTCTGAAGTGACTATATATATATATATATATATATATATATATATATATATATATGTATACATGTGGGGGAAAACCCATACACAGAGTGCATGCCCCCATATGGAGCCACCATTAGGAAATTAACCCTGGGGAACAACTCACTGCCCTTACTACTAATGGGAGACCATAGACCATAGCTGTGTCTCCTGATTCCTTGTCATTCCCCTGTGACTACCCTCATAATAACCCCAAAGTGACTTCCTAACTCACTACAACCGGGCCAAAAAAAAAAAAAAAACTTGTTACTCACCTCTCCCTTTCTACTAGTCACCCAAAGGCCTACCTGATCACCAGCCTACCTCAGGTCATCATGGACGCGATCCTACACTTAGCAAGTTCACGCCAAAATGTGACTACCACTCCAGTTACACTTGCCTAACATCTTTTAAGCCCCTCCCTAACCCTACCTCACTTCCTCCCAAACCTCATCCATTCCTATTTAACCCTTTCCTCCCCCCTATCCTCCTAATTCCTGCTACTCTATTTATCTAACCCCCCCCCCGAAGATCTCCCTAGACAAATTGGTCTGTTCCAAACCTCATTTACTGTATAGTCAAGTTTGTGCTGCAGAGGCGGTAGTCCTACTCTGTGATGCTGGTGACTCTGACATGATTAGCAGGCTGTACCTCTGAAGGTTAGCATGGAGAGGGAGAGTTTCAACTATAGTTCTTCTTTTTTCCTGGGAGGATTTGTTATCCACTGAGCTCTAACCTCCTGAGTGGAGACTGGGGGTAGGTTAGTTCTGGTAGAATATAGTGCTGTTTGACCTAAAACTATAACTACAATAAATTAAATCTTGTTTCTGTTTAATAGACAATTGCCAATAAACATTTCATGAATTGGGACAATGAGTAAATGCCTCAACATATCCTTGTTCTGCCCACAAATGAGTTATTTGTATGTAAAATATTAGGGCTATCATGGGAATTGTAAGACTTTTTTTTTTAAGATCCCCATGGTCAATAGCTTACTAAATACCTGTGAACCTAATGTCCTCTTTGGTGTACCAACAATCTAAAAAGAGGTTTACTAGATATTTTCTTCTTCTAAGAAGTCAACTCCTTAACTGCATACCCTTCTTCCATTAAAACAAAATGCAAATAAATCACAAAGGCATAGGATGACAGCTGGTTCCATGAAGAAATATATTAGCAATCCAACTGTTTTACACACATTTAGAAATCAAGCTGAAATGCCATGCCTGTAAAAGTAATATCCAACACATTACATTACATTTTTGTGTAAGGTTTATGTGAATTTTCAGTCAAACAATTATATTTCAAGCTTGTAAAAATTCTTTAAATTTGTCTATGTCTCCCTTACAAAAGTAATGCTTAATATAGTCTGGATATATCATGACATTTTTGAAAATGGTTAGCACTCTACATCTGTTCAGGTTTGCAAAGTCCCATTGTTAAATTAGTATAGTGTGATGTAAAACTTGTCTCCATTGCTGTAACACAGTTGTTGCTATAATTTGGCCATCAAACAAGAAAAAAATATGATTAAGGCTTACCCACATCGTTTAATAAACAAAGGAGTCAGTCAAATCATAACCTAAAAATAGTCAAGTGCTTCCAAACCAGCACTATTCTGAATACTAGTCTATAATCAATTTAAATCTATAGTGACCCAAAAGTATTCGCTTATCAGACTACACAAAACCATTTATTTTTTAAGTATGTGTTTAGTGCCCTTTATATAAGATACTAGTTTTACCACGTTTTATTAAATAGTGGTTAACAATCCCATTTTTTCTAAATAGCTATGACATTACCTAATAATAGGTCTGCCTGGATGATTTATACTGCTCCATGTGCAAGTTAGAAATACAATAAAAAGTGGTAATTATAGTGTCCTGTTTAGTTGCATGCCTTCCTTAATAATAGTTAAATAAAGCAACTTTATTAATAATGGATGAAAGTTACTTTTGGCCTTAAAATATACTAATTCTAACATAATTTAATTTGTTATTGGGTCTCATAACTATTGCAATCTAATATATGTAACATATACATATTCATATCTCATTTAACATTCTATACTGCTTTATTGCCACCTTAAATGGTTTATTGGTAAGCTTGTTTAATGCAACCCATTAATTTTGCTCAAATTATATTTAACCTCTTTTCTATTCTTCAAGTCCAAGGAAAGGTCACCCCTAAGTAACTTATAAGAAACATAATATAAAAGCCTTTCTGAATAGTTTGTTTGCAACACCGAGTTTTCTAGTAGGGAATCAATTCTTTCAGGTGGGTGGTTCAAAAGCTGCAAAATACAGTGTTGTATTCAATAAAGTGTCATATTAGAGAGGTCTAAACTGGTACAAGGATGTTTCTTGAGTTGACTATACATGCAGTTTAGAATTAAACAGGTTAAAGAATATTCACCTCTGACTTTGGTATATATAAAGTATGTTTAATTTGTGTACTATTCTCCCTAGATCTTCAATGACAGAATAATTTTTGATGATTTACCCATCAGTTCTATAATCTTATATTATATTATTTTTGCTGAGTGTCATGGTATTATATTTACTGACATTAAAGACAAGGTCATTACAATAGCACTAGGTGTATGGTTTCTAGACCATCTTGGAGAACTTTAACATCTTTTATTAAAATAATTGTATTACTTAGTTTGTGATTATCAATTAATGTGTTTGTTGGATTTTTTTATTTATTCATTTGCTCATGAGGCCTTCTCAGACATTGCCCTTTTCAGTCATGATCCAGGCCACAGTCTGACAGGGTACTATAAGCAGAAATACATAATACTTTGCTGCAATATATGAACTTGCCTCAGGAGTGATCCCTAAAGGCACCACTGGTAATACTTTTATGGGAGATAGTCAGTGACATACCTTGGTTTGTTGCTTAAACAGCATTTTACTCGTTGGTTAAATATGGATTAATATTTAATGTTCTTAAATTATTAGTAATACCCTTATGTGGCATGCTGTCAAATGAGGGTCAGGATAAGCAGCAAGTACAGTCAGTGCTGTTGTTCCTTCTTCAAATAATGTTATCACAATAAAATGATTTTTCCATAATAAATCCATACTGTTCCATATCTAACAGATGTCAGCCACTTGCCTTACTTTGGATGAACTGTCTTATGACTTGACTGCCTAATTTTTGCTTATGAGCTTAAAATTTATTTAGGTCTGAATATCACTGTACATAAATTAATATGGACATATCTTAAGTGAATTATGACAATGAAAAGCGGCATTGTTTCAAAAAGCAGTTTATCATGTGTTTAAAAGTCAAACTGATTTTCAAATATAAATTAATACAAATTTATGTGATGGTTTGTTTAGTAATTTGTGGCTGCCTAAAAAAATCACAGTCTCAAATTAAGAACTGGCTTGTCAAGAATATGTGTAGGTATATAAGAAGATGGAAAAATGCTGGACTGACTTTAAATGGCAAAATTGTTGAATGTGGACACTGTTTTGACATTGTTTTTAATGTAGAATATCTTTATGTTTTGATCTTAACAACAGACACTGGACAATGTAAACTAAGAGAATGCAACTTCATAATGTAGACAAATACATCTCAGTGGATGGATAAATCCCAGTGCTGATAAATGTAATGCGTGTCAAAACTTATTGTGGCAGCCAAAGTGACTGGCATGGGAACAAAACACACATCTTTCCAACTTTCCATTCAGCAAAGACAACTGTGCAACTTGCTGGACCACTGACTGTGCAGTTAATGCTAGTTACCATAGGTCTATTAGTCAGTTTGATAGCAACCTACTCATCTGAAGACAGAAGATTACTTCCTACATTCTTTGGCACCAGAGCAAAATAACTGTAATAAAATAAGGTAAATTTTAGCCTAATAATGCTTCCCAACCCCATATGTTCAGGCACAACTATACTACTTTTATCTATAAGATCTGTCATGGCAGTTTGGTGACCTGTTTCCTCATCACTGAACGTTGTGCCCTTTGAGCCTCCTGTTCTACTGGCTTAAATCTCCCCACCCCATCAAGCTAAGAAAATGTACCTTTCACCATCTAATCCTAACATATAAATAATAAAGCATGACATTGCTACAAGATTAATTTTATGAAGTGCTAACGAGCTTTCTCCCCTAGTTTTAGCATTGACTGCCTCAGGCTACAATCAGAAATTATATTACTCTGAGCAATTCACATAATCAGGCAACTAGAGGGCTTCAGATGATTGCAAGATGAATAAAATAAACAAAAACAGTCTCCAATATTCACCTTTTCCTAGAAAGGATTAATTATTAAACAACATTTTCCTTTAGGTGATGATCCTTGCTGAATGTTAACCCCCTCCAAACCAAGTAACACAATGCTGCACCTCCATGCTATAATATCACATCTAATATTCCCTTTAATCAATAATAACCCTTAATTATATTAATGATAATAATAATAATAGTAATAATAATAATAATAACCATCATATTAATAATAATAATAATCTCTTTACTCACCCTCATTAGGCCAGCCATTGAGCATCATGCCCCCTTTGGCATGTATTTGTCTAGACAAATGCAACAACTGTAATGCCCACATCGATACCTTACTAAAAGGATACAAGATCTAAACAAAATGTCCTTCATGGACTAACTCAAAGCTCTGTCACTATACTTGGGGTCCTACAGAATGGTATAGGTGACCTGTGTCTTGCATAAAAGGCATCCACCAATCCAAAATTGATGTATTTACTGCACATCTGCAAGTCAAACCTCTTCTGCAATACCAACAAAACTGTTTGAAGGGACAGGTATATCTCTCAGAGGATACTGCTGCTCTGGAGCAGCTTCACCATC